>NW_026057584.1:109581842-109585869 GCF_023721935.1 Panthera uncia
GTGTAGCAGTAGACAAGAGTGACACCGCACACACACACACACACACACACACACACATTTATATATTTATACACATCCCATAGTGGTGAGTACTATAAATAAAAGAGAAAAATAAAGCAGAGTAAAGGAGATACACAAATGTGTGTGTATGTGGAAGGGGGGTGGTATTTTTTTTTTTAACTAAGGAAGGCCCCTTTAATAAGGTACAATTTAGCAGCAGCCAGAAGGAAGCTGGGAAGGCAGCCACAGACATGCCCTGGAGAGAGTGTTCTAGCAGAAAGAACAGCAAGTCCAAGGCCCTGGGGGCAGAGGCATGTTCAGTGTGCTCTAAGTTGTGGGGAACTGATGGAGAGTGAGGGGACGTGCAGTAGGGGGTGAGGGTATTGGGAGTGGATCATGTCTGAGAAAGCCACACCTGTAGGGAAGCTTGGCCTCCGGCTGCCTCAGGGACTACAGCTCATGCCTTGCCTCCTAACACTTACCTCTCTTTTGGGAAAGGGTGGTGGCACTTATTAATCACCTACTGTGTGATTTGTGTGTCTCCTACCTCAGTATTACGTTTGCACAGGAGAAAATGGAGGCCCAGGAAGTTTAAATGAGTTGTCTGCCAGCAAGGAGAGGGGGAGACCCAGGTAACACCTGCACCCCTCTTCCTGCTGCCCACCAGGACTCTTTATTGCACTTATCCAAGGACTTGTTCCTGGAAGAAATGCTCTCAGCAGAGGTGAGCTTGCTGCTGTGTGTACTCTGTGCAAACAGTAGCAACTCTCCAGGGGAAACTGCCACTCAGTATCTTCTCTGGGGTGAGAAGAAGTCCCCCCACCATTAAAAATTCAGTCCATTAAAATGGAATCTCTGGTCTCAGAAATTTGTGAGAAAGTTCTCTGAGCTGTCCCCTGACCCTCTGATGAGCCAGGGAAGATCAGGGCCAGTGTGGCCTCCCTGGGGCCTCTTAGCCCAACCTTCTTGGATGGAAGTGTGGAGCCCTTCATCTCCAGAGAGCAGAGCACAGCATGCTTATGTCACCTGCTCCCAGGATGCCCCACCCACCTTCAGGGGCAATTCTCCCCTCCCCAGTAGTCCACACTGTCCTGTGGCTCTCTCTCCTCTTAACCACACTGAAATATGCACTACACCCATGTCCCCATGGAGGGAGAAGTCCACAAACCCCCAACCCTTGTCAATCAAACCCTCTCCTAAGCGTTCCAGAAAGAGGATGGCTTGGCCCTTCTCTGTGTTTAAGCTTTTAGTCCCCCAGCCCATGAACAATTATTGAAACCCCAACCCTCTTTGATTTACCCTACCTTTGAAGAGCTATTTCAAGGGGAATGTTCCAGAATTTCTTAGAACTGCACTGGCTGAAACAGTACTCCAGAGACTTGTTTAGAGCTCAAGTCACCAGGTAACAAAACACACATTGTATAAGAGGTCTACTATTCACAATAAATAATGAAATGTTTATGTGTTTTTTGGCATTTCCCTGAAGAGTGAAAAGGGGTTGAGTCAGTCAGCTGCTTACCTTCAGTCAGTGGGTGCCTAGCATGCCTGGGACTGCTGGTGGGTTAGATCCCTGATACCAAGGAGCCTCAGGCTATATGGGAGACCAGCAAGGACATATCGTACTCACCAGTGAGCTGCTTCAGGGCCTAGTTTGAGGGTAGTGTGGGTCTATGGAGGTGTCCAGCCCAAATTCCATGTGTTTCTGGGAGAAGCACCTATAAACCGAGCAAAGTTTTGAAGGATGAGTAGAGACAGACAGAGGGAAAGCTAGGTGGAAGGGATAGAAGATGCAGAGTCCGGAGCACAGAGTAGCATGCTGTGGTTGGAAAATGGCCAGCCAGGAGCTTGGCATGGGGGGCCACGGAGTCCTGGTGCCAAGCAGAGGGTACCAGTCCACCTCCACTCTTCCTCCACGCTATTGGCTCAGGCTTTGGGTTCAAGGAGAGGTATCTGCTCACACTCAGGTTTACCAGGGTCAGGAAACATCCCATATGGGTCCCCAGCCACAACAGCAGGCTTCTCTCAGAACCCCAGCTTTGCACATTCTGTTGAGACCCTGTCACCTTACCTCTGCCCCAAGGCTGCACAATCACTAATTTTCCAAGTCCCAACTCATGTTTTTATTCCATTACATTATGGAGAGTCATAGTTAATGGGAAGCTTAATGTACAATGGGTTTATCACATAATCACCAGGATTTAGTGCCTTCTGCTTAGTTTGGAGGATTATCAATCAAAGTGCCACAAATGGTCCCATGCAAAGACGTACTCCTGGAATCGGGGGACGCTTAAGTACAGAGATGTCCCGCAATGTCTCGAAATACCTCAGTGATCAGGGCAGTTGACTGGCTTTCAAGCATAGCATCCTCTCCAGAGCGTGGTGCTGACACTGTTGAGTGCTGCGGTCACACGCAGGGTTCGGGGACATCTCATCAGATAGTGGCTCACACCCCTGCTGGGACTGAGGTTCAAAATGGCTCTCCTGACAGTATTGCTATCGTTTTTTAACGGAAAATAATGTAATTAGGGTTTATTCACAGGGCAGGGTTAAAGGAGTTAATAAGAGCTGACAAGCTGTACAGGGAGAGGCAATGGTGGGAAGTCATTCCCACCCGCAAGCCTAATGGGGGAGACAGCCTCCCAGAGCCCAGGGGCAGTCACAGGGGCTGGGGCGGGGGTAGTGGGGCTGCCACTGTTATTGTTAGTGTTGTTTTCTGTCTTTTTTGTTACCTTTTAAAAAATGTGGTACAATACCTGTAACATAAAATTTACCATTGTAACCATCTTTATGTGTATAATTTGTGTGCAAGTGTCACCACCATCCTTCTCCAGAACCTTTTCAATTTGCAAAACTAAAACTGTATCCATGGAATGATAGCTCCCCAGTCCTTCCCCCCAGCCCCTGGCCACCACCATTCTGTCTGTTGTTTCTATCAATTTGACTACTCTGGGTACCTTATCTAAGTGGAATCATGACTGATTTCACTCAGCCCCATGTCCTCAGGGTTTGTTCAGGTTGTAGCGCCTCAGGATTTCCATCCCTTTCAAGGCTGATGGATACTCCACTGTGTATGTACACCACATTCTGTGTATTCGCTCATGTGTTCATGGGCACTTGGGTCGCTTCCAAGTTTTAGTCATTGTGAATAATGCTTCTATGAACATGGCCCCACACTTGGCTCTGTGAGACACTGCTTTTGATCTTTCTGTGTGAACATCAGGAAGTGGAATTTTTGTATCACATGGTAATTCTGTATTTAATTTTTTTTGAGGACCTGGCAGGACGTATTATTATTATTTTAAATGTTTATTTATTTATTTATTTCTGAGAGAGAGCATGCAAGTGGGGGAGGGGCAGAAAGAGAGGGAGACACAGAATTCAAAGCAGGCTCCAGGCTCTGAGCTGTCAGCACAGAGTCCAATGCGGGGCTTGAACCCATGAACTGTGAGATCATGACCTGAGCCAAAGTTAGATGCTCAACCAACTGAGCCACCCACGCACCCCAGGAAGTATTTAATGACTGAAGTGATTATCCTCTCCCCCCCCCCCCCCCCCCCCCCCCCCCCCCCCCAGATCTCTTTGTTTTCATTCATACCTGGGACAAGGAAGCCCTTATTTCTCAGTGCAGTTTGATAGGGTCTGCTCTGTGATGAACTGCTGAGCACGTTATGAATCTCAGCTATTATTAGCTATTTCTTCCTTCTTTCCACCTCTTTCAGGAATTTCGGTGCGTTCTCAGCACTGTGCTGTACAGGTGTCTGTTTCCTACTGTTGGCTCAGAGGTGGATCCCAGGTTAGGCTGGGCTCCAAGTTCATTTGAGGCTTTCGAATGGCCTGGCATCAGGGTGCAGAGCAACGTCAGGGGGCAGATAGTCTTACCGACTAAATGAGAGCCCCACCTGCCACCTAAGTCCCTGGGTGACAGCTAAGGGAGTGGGTCTCAGGGAGCATAGTGGTGGCAGTGACAGTCACCCTGGGGTTGTGCCCAGGCTCTCTCACCTATGTTCCTGGGTGACAGCTAAGGCAG
>NW_026057584.1:109585879-109621830 GCF_023721935.1 Panthera uncia
TGTGCCCAGGCTCTCTCACCTATGTTCCTGGGTGACAGCTAAGGCAGTGGGTCTCGGGGAGCACAGTGGTGGTGGTGGGAGTCACTCTGGGGCTCTGTCCAGGCTGCCCCACCTACGTCCCTGGGTGACAGCTAAGGCAGTAGGTTTCAGGGAACACAGTGGTGGTGATGGGAGTCACCCTGGGGCTGTGCCCAGGCTCTCTGCTGGGGCCTGCTGCTCCCCTCCCTACAGCTCTTCTGATGGCTGGTGGCCAGGACCCTCTGCTTCTCTTCACTTCCAATGCATCACCAAGCCCTTCACTTCTGGCTCCTAAATCTGTCTTAAATTCACGCTGTCTCCCCAGTGCCCCACCCCCACCACCAAGACCTTATCCAGTCCCCATTCTCATCTGGATTCTCCCTACTGAGTCTGGCTAGAGCCTCCTCCTCCAGCTGGTTTTCATACAGGGACCCTTGGGATCTTCCTTAGCAGCCAGCCTGGCTGAGTGATGACTGCCTTGTCAGGACCCCGAGAGCCCAGCCTAGTTCTCTTGCTCCCAGCCCTGCAGGCCACTGGGACCACCCCCCCATCCCCAGACACACCTGGTTGTTACATCTTTTGGAATGGCCCATGCTCTTCCACAGATCCTTCTAGAAGGGGGGGGGCAGCTTTCCTCTGCATCTGCAGCACTGTGCACTCAGTTCTTTCTCCAGCATTCATTACACTCTTCAGTGATTTCCTAATTTATTTCCTGACTGTACGTTTCCCGAGGGCAGAGCTCCATCTGCACTGTGACAGGTCCTGATAGAGGGAAATACTTTCAGAAGAAAATGAATGAAGGTGAGGACACATCCAGGGTTGTGAACATCACGTTGTACCTGACATGGGCCTTGACCAGACTTTGGCACAGTCTCCCTAGACATGGCCTCCCACCCATCATGTCACTCTCCCTCCCTCAAGTCAGCACCTGTTCCTCCGAGGCTCACCCAGCATAACTGCTGCCTCTCCCCAGTTGGCTCATGCAGCTGGGACCACTTTACCAATTGTCTGAACAGTTGGGATCCTGAGATCAATACAAATGATGCCCTATTTATTGGGTTTTCTAGATACTCTGTTTTTGTAATTAGAGTGCTCTTTGCTAACCACCCCAGCACATTAGCAGATCTGGATTTTCTCCACTATTTAGAAAACAAAATGTGCTTTAAACACACTGAAGTGTGTTACATTTGTGCATTCTTGCCCGCCGTTGTGTGCTGTAAGAATCAGAAGCTCATTGGTCTCCACGGGAGCCTAGCTTAGGTGAGGCACTCAGATAGTTGTGTCTGTGTCTGTGTTGCTGTCTGGGTCTCCTGTGACCCAAAGGCCCTTAGTATAAAGTATCAGCAACTCTAATGATGGCAGCTGTGTGACACCTGAGCTCAGGACACACTGCTTTGTGCATCCAACCAGTGGCTCCTCTGGAAACTTCCCCCTGCTGCCCACAACACCCCACGCTCCTTAGTTTCTCCTCTGTGCTCCTCAAGTACCCTACACATCTTGACTTGTCCAATGCTGACATTGCTTTCTTGTCTAAGTGTGTGACTGGCAATAACGGGTGTCCTTAAGTGGGTACATTAGCCTGCTTCACCGCAAGTTCCCAAGACCAGATCTGCCACCTGGAACGCACTCAGGAGCTGTTTGTGAAGGAATAAGTATGTGAAGGAGTGAATGCACTGACCACCAGAAACAACACTGACCATCCTTAGGCCATTTGGTAGAGGGAAGGAGGCTTGGCCTCCCAGTTATGTGGTGTCAGCTTTTTCTTGATTGTTAGAAAGTAATTTTCTACTGTTGACAATCATTTATAACCCATATTACTAAACAAAAGGCAGGGGTGGAATCTGAGGTGGTGTTCACAATACAATTCTACAGCATGTAAAAAATCAGGAAAGGAAACTGGGCTGGAGGAAAATTTCAGGTGGGCTAGTGGATGGGGTGGTCTCTACACAAATGTGTTACCACACTTTCTTGGGTCATTGTCAGGTGTGGGCCCTATTTGACTCAGTTCTCCACTGATCAGAACAAAGAGAGAAACAATAACTCACAAGATAAGAGAAACTGGCTTCCTTCAAGGACCTCTGCCTCTGTGGGTCCTGAGCCAAAGAGTTGGTTCCCAGGTGCTTGAGCAGAGAGCCGGTGGGGGGATTCTGAGCCAAGAGGCCAAAGGACAGAGGAAGGGAGCAGCGGCTGCTGTAGGCCTGTGGAGTCTACCTGATCCCAGGTGAGACCCGAAGAATCCAGAACCTAGGAGCGATCAACAACCCCTGTAGGGACCACATTGGTCCAAAGGAAGGGAGCCCTTGTGTACTCTGTGTTTGGTGAACATCAAACAGGGTGATGGATGACAGCTGTGCAAATGCCAGGATAAATATAAAGCCCAGCAAACTACAAGCATTCAAGGTGGCTCTATCACTCCTAGGTTATAGAATTGCCATTCAGTACCCACCTCTCTCTTTACTGATTTGCTGTTCCGGGTAAAGTGACAGGATTAGGCACATTGGATCTAGTGTGGAAATCTAGGCTTGTAGACTGAAAGACATTAGCCTGTTTTACTCATGGGCCAGAGGAAGGCTGAAAGGTGAGAGGGTTTGGAACCTTCTCCCATAGCTTTAAGACATGTTAGTCCTGGGTCCGCTGAGGGTGGTGGTGCAGGGGGCTGAGTGCCTCGAGCCTGGAAGATCAGACTGGAACACAGTCCCCACCCCCAGGAATTGCTTTGCATGTGCTTTGCACTAAGCCCCTGGGAGAACCAGGCCCTGGATGGAAAGCAGCATAGTATGGGGTGGAAAAGGCATCCTGGAACCAACCTGAGGCCTCCATGGGGGGCTCGGATACACACTGGAATGTGGTTGCAGGCCTACATGGAAATTTCCAGATGGAACCCGTGCACAGTAGGTGCTCAACACAGAGCTGTCCTCTCCCCGGCCCCTCCTTGGTTCTCCTTGGCACTTCATTCACCCACACACACATGACCACACACATGTGGCTCAGTGGGTCTGCAGTGCTGTTTTACATCACAAAACCCCCTCTGTTTCAGGGCCCCTCCAAGCTCCAGCTTCCCAGGAAGGAGTGAGCTGGCCCTTTAAGATGGATGTTTGTGGAATCACATTGGCAGTTACAGAGCCTGCAGTTAGGGTAAACCACTGGAATTTATGGGACACAGCTTCAAATTTAAGACAGCATCCAGATTATATTTCCACATGTCACGCTGAGCCCCATGTGCCAGTGGGAAGAGCTGGCAGTGTCCTTGCTCTTTCCTTTGTCTCTGTAAGGTGGGCGCAACTGCAAACAACTCCTTCCTCAGGTGCAGGGCTACACTCTGCAGGGAACAGCCAGGAGAGGGAGATAAGGAGCACAACCTTTTTCCCATCACAAGGAACACCCAGCTAGGAAAACACTCCCGTCTTCCCCACCCTGAGTCATTTAAGTACCTGCCGGACAGTGTTGTCTCCTCTGTGATGGAAGCTAGGTAGAGGACAGGTACTCTGCATCCTGGGGCCAGAGGCCGAAGCTCTCTGAAGTGGCCAGAAGCATGGGGAGGGCTTCCCCGGGCTGGCTGCTCCCAGCTTTTGCCTGGTCCCAGGCTCTGCCCAGTGGCCCCAGCCCCACACCCCTCGGAGTGCCACTGTTCAGAATCCCTGAGACACAGGATGCACACCTCTGACCTGGTGTCCTGGCTCTGCTTTTGCCCTGCTCCACCTCAGCCACAGCCACCTCTCCAGAATGCAAGACTGATCATGTCCATGATTCCACTGCTTTCCCGAAGCAGCTCTGTCATGTGGCTCTCACAGGCCTGTCTCTTACCATTCCTGCTCTTGCAGTGTCCGAGAAGAACACACTGTGCTGGCTCCTGTTTTTGAACTACAAAAACTACGTATTTGCAGGTTTTAGTTAGTCTGTGACAGTCCTTTGACACGATGAAATGGTGACTGTGAGATTTGATGCTATGCAGATACATCAGAACTACACCCTTTAGTTCACTGCATGTAAGTGTACAGATAGAGTCAACTCAGTATTGGGGTTTAAAAACAATATTTTCTTTTCAATTTTTCAGCTTTATTGAGATGTAACTGATAAAACAAGAATGGTATGTTTAGTGTACAATGTGATGCTTTGATACAGGTATACATGGTGAAATGATCACTGCAGTGGAGTTGATCAACATATCTTGAGTGACCATCTAGTTTATGTGTGTGGTGAGAACACTTCATATCTACATTCTTAGAAAATTTCAAATACATGGTTCAATCTTGTTAACAATAGTCACATTGCTGTGCATTAGATCTCCATAACTTATTCGTTTTGCATAATTGAACTCTGTGTCTCCTTTTACTAGAATGTTCCTGCCAGCTTTCTGTTTGGGAGATCCTATTAATGCTTTGGGACCCACGACATAGGCATCTTCTCCAAGAAGCCTTCCCAGCCCCACCACCTTCCCTAGTCCCTACCAGAGATGCACAGTGCAGGGCCTGCAGGGGCAGGCATTCAGCAAAGGCTTCTTGGATGAAGGGACTCCTCCTCTGTGGTGGATGAGAGATGACAGCCCAGAATAAGAGCCAGAGATGCCAGCCCTGTCATTGTCAGTGACGTCCCAGTTTTGCCAGCATCCACTTTCTCATCCCTCTGTGCCGACAACTCACAGGAGCCCACATTGGCTGGGTGGTTCCCTTCAGTCCTGCTAACCCTGTATCCCAGGGATACAAAGAGGTGGTGACATGGCCTCACTGGCCTAGAAGCTGGTTACTGAGAAGCAGGAGGCAGCAGCCCTGCAGGAACATGGGATATGCCCTCCATCCTGGACTGGGCCAGAGGGGGAGGCCATTTCTCTTCTGGAAGGATCCACTCACTGAGTCTTGACTGTGGTTTAGGAACTACCCAGGTTGTGAGTCATGGTGGGTGGTGGGGGAAGGTGTTCTGGGCAGGGAAGCAACATGAGCAAAGGCAGCAGGTTTCCCTGTGGATGAACAAGAACAGATGAGGCTAACTTTGGGGAGTGAGCTATC
This sequence comes from Panthera uncia, assembly GCF_023721935.1. Taxonomy (NCBI): domain Eukaryota; kingdom Metazoa; phylum Chordata; class Mammalia; order Carnivora; family Felidae; genus Panthera; species Panthera uncia. The sequence continues at coordinate 109,590,901 of NW_026057584.1, forward strand.
CCTATGCCCTGCCATGGAAGGAGGGACAACAATACAACATTACAGGAAACATGCCAGAGACAATGACCCACGAATGCACACACACACACACACACACACACACACACTCACACAGAGGCATCTTTCTCAGCAAGTGTTTATGTGTGCACAAAAAGGTCCAGAAGTTTATGCAGCCAGCTGGGATATTTGAGGAGGGAAGAAGAAATGTTTATGGACTTCTGTATTGTTTGTATTTTTTCAATGTTTATTTTAGAAACACAGAGAGAAAGAGAGACAGTGTATGTGAGGAGGGGGAGGGGCAGAGAGAGAGGGAGACAGAGGACCCAAAGTGGAGTCTGTGCTGACAGCAGAGAGCCTTATGTGGGGCTCAAACTCATGAACCTCAAGACCATAACCTGAGCCGAAGTCAGATGCTTAACCCACTGAGCCACCCAGGCACCCGTGTTTGTATTTTTTATAAGGAGAGATTGCATAGTATTTTTAAAAGAAAGAATAGAGGCAAAGTATGACATTTCAAATAGCATGGGTCTAGACAACTCGGTAAGGGTCCTGACCTTGCAGGTGACCTTGCTGGTATTCTCTACTACACATTTAGGTTTCCATGCATTCCCATTTTGGAGGCTTACCCCCTCCCCCTTGTCAGGAATTTCCTGCTTGGAGGCTCAGGTGGTTGGACATGGGAGAAAGAGGACTGGCCATGTGAGGGCTGGGCGAGATGGCCATAAGCCTGCCTCCACTAATGGTGTGGGGAACACCACCTACAGAGTCTTTCCCTTAGCTATGATTTCATCCTCCTGATCCACTGTCTCAGTCCAGTGTGGGCATTTCCCCACCCAGACAGGGGAGTGAGAGCAAGCGGCAGTGGCCAGGGTCACGTGCTCAGCTGCTTCCTGGTCTGTTCTGATAGTCCACTGCCTTGTCTGATACACTGGACAGCGCTGATCCAGCCTCCAACTCTGGTCCAGCTCCTTATGGACTAGGAGGGTCCAGGGGAGAAGAGTGTGCATTGGAAGCATGGATCACTTCTTTCACTCCTTGTTTGGCCACTTACAAGCTGTGTGTCCTTGACATCACATCACTTCTTGGACCCTCAGTTTTATCCTCCACTTGTGTAGACATAATATATTCCTTACAAGACTGTGATAGAATGAAACAAGATTGTGTGAGTAAAATACCCAGATTGGGTCAGGCCTAAACAGGTGCTCTGCAAATATTGAACACCTCTCCCCTAATCCACACCACCACCACTCCAAGACTGACATCAATTTAGGATGTGAATATTATATAAATATCTGCCCAAATAGGTTTTATTGTATTTTCTCAGCTCCATGTGTCAAATCGAATCAGATGTGGCAAGGTGGCCAGCTTTGTGGAGGGGGCTCCCACCTCTCCTTTGGAGGGCGGGGCTCCTCCCCTGAGCCCTGAGGGCAGGAGCCCTCTGGACCTCATTCTACATCTGCAGTCAGGCTGAACACGGATTCCCTCAGCAGCTTGCAGCCCACTGGATCTTGAGAATGCTACCTTTCCTTCCTGCTCTAGTAGAAGAAATGAAATGCTGCCAGACCATCCTGGGCATATGCCCAGGGACAGATGAAGTGCCACCATAGAGGTCTCACTTTTCATCTGCTCACATGGTCAAGAAACAGTGAGGCTGGCCTCGTGGCTTTACCTGGTAAGGCCTGTGAGACGAAAGGCACAGGAGCATCTAGAAGCAAGGGGCTTCTTGACAGCACACCAGCTCTTTCCTTACCTGCTATGGCCTCTGCCCGCAGCTTTCTGTAAGTTGCAGAACTTTTCCGGTGTATTGCGTGGAAGAAGGCAAAGGCCCCTGTTGGCCTCTCTTCAGTTGCTTGAGTCTCTGCTTATCTCAGTGTTCACACCCTTCCCCACCTAAGTCAATGAAGCACACACATTTATTTTAATGCAATACATATGGATGCAGCATCCATTAACCATTCGTCCACTTACTCAACGCATCTTTAATGTAGACACATTCTATGCCAGCACTCTAATAGAAGACAGAGGCACTGACGATGAACAAAACTGCTGTGGATGCTGACCTCAGGAGCCCATGGTCCAATGGGGGCACACAGCATCGATTGGGTAATCAGGACAAGTGCAAACTTGATTGCAAATAGTGATAAATACTGCAGAGGACACACCTCGGAGCTCATTGCTGGGGCTGACCTGGTTCTGGGAAGCAGGCCTCCCTGAGAATACCATTTTTGAGCTGTGAGCTAAAACACTGATTCTGTAGGTGTTGACGAAGCAAATACGAGTGCTAACAATAGAGATGGCCTTATGCTGTACTGACCACCCCCTGGCTCTCTTCTCAGTGATTTATGATAGTGACTTCAAGCCTCATGAAAGCCTGTGGTGTGGGTGCTGCTGAAAATCTCCAGATCACAGGTGAGGGGCTGGCTGTGGAGAGTAGCAGGGTGGGCACTGGACTCACCACTAGGCTCTGCTGCTGCCCAGAGTGAGTGAGTGAGGAGGAGAAGGGGCAGCGCCTGCGACAGAGGCAAGAGCCAGGGGAGGAAACCCTTAATAAAACTTTGCAACTTAAAAACTTGCAATGAATGAATCCACTGAACAAATACTTACACCTAGCCTTGAGCTTGCCAAAGCCAAAGAAACTGGGTGCCATGCACTGACTGTCACTCCTCTTGGACTGAGGACATGCACCCATCCAGTGGGCACATGTACAGAAAAAGGGGCTGCTGATTGGATGAGGTAGTGCTCCCATTGGATGAAGTGGTGCTCCCTGCCTCCTGCTGCACTCCTGTCTCAGGAGATGGGGCTCTTGGACTTGGCTTGACTCTCAATTTGAGAGGGTGAGATTATCCACAGAGGCCTACCTCATGATCAGGACTCAATCTCCTGCATTCACTAGTGTGTCAGGGGACGCAGGCTTTCACAGATGGAAAGTGACCATTAGGGACTAAAGGAGAGAGGGACAAGAGAGGCTGGAGAAAACATAGCCCAGTGTAGACAGGACAAGACCCTCACCAAATGATAAGGAAGCCCTTGACAGGTTGTATATATTACATCACACTGCATCAATGTTAGAATGTACTTTTTTTTTTCGCTTTTCAGCATTTCTGCAGTTAGATGTGAAGCATCCTATGATTGATAATTTCTTATACCACGCTGTCCAGGAGGTGACAGCTGTGACGTAGTTGGTCATAGCTGGGGTAATCCCATACCCCATTTTTCTGGAGACAGTCCTGGCTTATGTCAGTTGGCCTGTATTAATTATTGACAGCATTCCTTTTATCCTCAAAAATGTTAAACTGGGGTGATAAATTGCATAGTCTTCCCATCACCTTATTTGTACTATGTGCATTTTTGGTACTGTATATATGTTAAGACTAAGTACCATTAAAAGTGTCTTCACAAAGATAACATTATGATACAGTAATGAAACAAAAAAATATTGTGAACATAGAAAGGATTGTAAACAAAAAGGTGTAATTTCCATATTAGTGATGTACATGATTGTCATTGAAAGAATGACAATTCCATGTTTTCTTGCAAAGCAACAACTGAGTAGCTTATTGGACCCAAGAAAGGAACACTTCACAGGGATGTATTATTTTGACTGGGTGTGTGTAAAAGGACACATTAAGCAATGCAGTTGAAGACAGGAAAAATTGCCAGAGGACATTTTTGTTAAATGAACTTGATGCTGATCCATCGTGCTACACTGAAAAGATACCACTTCAAGGAGAATGCATGGCTGTGTTTGCTGGTGAATGCTTTCTACTGGGGGCAGACATATATGGAGAATTGAGCAACAGTAACCAAAATAATGGGGAAAGGATTGTTGTATAATGAACTAGTAGTACATAACCTAATTGGTCTCACAGCCATTGTGATGAAACATGGCATGAGCTAAGAGGCTTCTCACCTGATAGAACTGGTGGACACTGTTTTCCAATGTCCTCATTTCAGGCTTTCTCCGTCTGACAGAGGGGAGGCCATCTGCTCAGGTTCCTGTCAGCACTCTTTTACCTGCTACCCAGTGTCTGGCTGGGGGCTAGTACCTTGCCCTCTCTCAGCCATGGTACCTGCCAAGCAGTGGAGGTAAGAACTGCACTCCCTGCTGGAATTCTACAGAGAATAAGCAAGATGATGCTGTGGGCTTCTCAGCACAGATCCTGGTGTGAGGAGAGCACACAGTGTAGCTTGTATGATTATTGCTACTGCTGTTGGCCTTTTCCACCTCCCACATCATAAACTGCAGCAATGATGCTTCATGATACCTGCCATCATGGTAGGCTGCAGGGCTTCTGGCTGTGGGTGAGTTCCTTGAGGACACCATAGTTTTCTCATTGAAGAGTGAATCTGATGAATGAATGAATGAATGAATGATGGAACCTGATTCTCAGTGCTATCCTTAGTTCCTCATACAAAGCCCCTCTAAGACAGACTATGAAGGCAAATATATCTGAATGCAAGAAGGTTACAAGATGTCAACTAGATAGGAGCAGACGTGCAGAAGTGGGGCTGGCTGATTTGGGGGACCATGGAGAGAGATGCTGGCCTTCATCACACCTTTCCAGTGCTGCTTCCTGCTATCCTCCCTCTGATCCTCAGGTAGGAGGATGGTTCTTGCTAAATCCAAAGTGAGGGTCTGGGCAAGGCAGCCAATTCTGTGGGAAACAGCCAGAGGCTTTGAGAGAAGCCAGAGGACCCTTGGTCACCCAGCTGGACAGGCAGCTAGATAGCAGTGATGAATAGGACCCTCCAGCTGGGAGCCAACTGCTCAAGAGGGGTCCATTTGTCTTTCCTGGGGATATTCTTTCTCAGCTGTTAGTGAGCAGAAGCACTTTTGTGTATCTGGGCAGTGTCCACCTCCCAGCTGCATTGCATGCATCAGCACCCCACACCACACTACAAGAGACTGCTGCTTCTCTCAGCCCCTGCTGTCAGCCATCCACACCCTCACTACTGACTGCAATGTTTCTATCAGCTTTTTTTCCTACCTGTCTGAGAACAGGTGACTTGGGTTCTGGTCCTGCTCTGACTCCAACTGACCTTGTAAACTTTGACAAATGACCAAATGTCTCTGAAACTCTGCTCACATTTATTAAAATGAATCACTTTCCATAATGTCTTTCAAGGCATGTTTGGCTTTTTATTGCAAAAATAGAGAATAAACAGCTTCTATGGGACCATACACAAAAATTAGCATTCAGTTCTTTTAGCTTTTGTTTCCAAAGCAGAGTCACATGGGAAATGCTGATGAGTGCATGTCTTTCTGACTGTAATGACACTGGAGAAACATGGGTTCCCTCAGAGTAGAGTGCCCAAACAACCAAAGAGGGATGGAGGGAGAAACTGGCCACCTTGCACTGTCCTGAATCCCACTTTTCTGGGATTCCCTGGGTTCCCTTGTTCTAGAACCTGTGACATGAGCATACTGGGGTTCCCTAGAAGAGCCACAAGAAGTTGGATGTGACTCTGGATAGATGAGACAGATATAGCTGGGGGGTCAGGGAACTTGAGGTCTATTTTTGGCTGGACTGCCAATGCTCTTTTTCACTTTGTGCCAGCCTCTTGACTTGCCTGGATGTTCATTGTTTGTAGCATGAGGGCTGGACTCCATGATTCAGGTCCCTTTGGATAAGCCATCTTATGGCTCCATGTAGGAACATGGACATGTTCCATGAATGTGGTTGTATTAGTCAAGGTCCAGGCAGAAAAACAGAAACCAAGAACACAAGTATTTCAAATGGAGGGGATTTAATACAGGGAACTGTTTATGTGGGCATTGGAAGGTTGAATGAATGGAAAACGTAGATGAGGTGACTCAGAAATGGGTAAGTTCAAGATGTAGCCATTGTCCATTAGGGCTCAGGAGACAAAAGGGAAGAGTGTAGAGGTGGAGCAGCTGTGGGCCTGGAGAGGGGGCTACTGGAGCTGGTGCTTGGACAACAGAGGCTGGATGCAGCTCATGCTTGGTCCTCTGAAGAAAGCCTGTACTCAATTCAGGGAGGCAGTGTGGGGAGTCACATGGCTGGTGTCTGAGCTGCTGAAGGTGCTGGAGTGTGGCTGCCACTGTTAGTGCAGAGAAGCTGACAGGAGCCAGGAACAGGAGGAGGGTCTCTCTTTTTCCACTGCCCCCTCCTCCCCAGTTTCCTGTCAGTGCCTCTCACTGTCAGGACCAGAGAGAAACTCTTCTGTGGGGGGAATATGAGTAATGAGAGTCTCTGCTCAACATCAGGGCAAAGTATAGAAGAGTTGGCTTGGGGTTGGGAGTCTATAGGGTGCAAAATTTGGCCTACATACTGAGTTTTGTCTGGTAGACATCCGCCAACATCCCTGACCACCCTCCCACCTTCTACCTTACAACTGAGGCCGTTCCAGAAGATGAGTGCTACTGGTTTCTATTCCTGGGAACCCAGAAAATCTGCTGACCACCCGTGGCTCAGAATAAACCATGTGTATGAGTCTGGGATATGATGCAGCAGGACCGGTTCTGAGGCAGGGCTGGCCAGCCATTCCAAGGTCAAGATCACCTTAGTATATAGGTCATAGTGTGCATGAGAGGCAAGAACATGTCTTTTTCAGCAGCTTTACCTCAAGATCTATATTTGGAATTTTGTTTCTGGACCAGGAAGGACACTGAAGCACTGGGGCAAGGACACAGAGCTGAGCTGAGCAGTCCTCTCAGGCCCCATCTCATGCTGCCATTTCTCTGCCTCTCTGCAGGTTCTTGGAAAGCAGCTGACCCACTGGATTATTGATTATTGCTGTGCTGAGCAGAAATAGTCTCCAAGGGCCCCAGTCAGTAGTGCAAGCACTATCAGGGAGTAAGATATCTATCTATCTATATCTATATCATCTATCTATATCATATAAGATATATATATATATATATTTATAATATATATAATATATCTCATACGTATGCTTGTGCACAGGTGTGTACAAGACATGGATTATGTAGATAATATGTATATCCATATATATAAACCTGCTAGTGTCACTCCAGGATCCTTGGAGAACCTAGCTTTAGTACTAGTACTTTATCATAGGTGAGGTGGAAGTGACACAGGGAGGGAGGTATATTCCCACGCCGGCTATGGCTTCATCTGCAAACACAGGGTCTTTTGGACATGTGTGATGTCAGCAGAGAAGCTCTATGGGGCCAAGTCATTCCAGAAAAGTCTGATGCAAGGAAAAGGGAAAGGACTTGATCTGTTGGCTTCTTCCCTCTCCCATCTCTCATAAGTTGCCCCAGGAACAGCTGGCTTTGTAGGTAGACCCTCTGTGGGTCTGATTGGGCTGTACAAGGGAGCTGTAGCTGCTGTACCCCCACTGCAGCAAATGTGTTAGAGGCTTTGTCCAGAGACAGAACTTCACTACTGTGGGTACCTGAGAAAGCCAGTGTCATTAGGTGAAGAGGGACAACAGAAGCAGCCAGGATCCTCCACTGAAGAAGAGGAAGGACTTGGAACTTCAGGTGGCACTGAATAGATCTGAAGAGGTGCAGAGGGTAGGTCCAGATTCTGTGCATTTATAAACTGCATAAATATATAATATTTATAAACACATGACATGAAAAAATGCTACAAAACATTTTATGCTCACTATACTGCAATACTTTCTCATAATTTCTACCCTATTCTCTTACAAAAATCCCACTTGCAATCCACTAAACCACTAAGTCATCCCTTTAGACTGGATCTAGACAGGGTCTTGATCTTTCGCTCATGTCAGTGGAAGGGAAATGTTGCCAGGGACAACATGGAAGGTCACCAGACATATTGTATCTTACTTTCTAATTGAAATTTTTGAGATATATGAACATTCACATGTAGAAAGATGTAATACAGAGAGATCCCTCCTTCCCAATGTTAACATTTTGCAAAACTGTAGAACAATATCACAATCAGGATAGGGACATTGATATAACACACCTATCTTACTCAGATCTCCCTGGTTTAACGTCCCATTTATGTGCACATATGTGTATTGAGCTCCACACAATGTCACTGCCTGTGCAGGTTCATGTACACACCACCATAGTGGAGACACAGAATAGTTCCAATGCCACAAGGATCCTCCTGATGTCTTTTTAGAAACACACACACACACACACACACACACACACACACCTTCCCTACTCCCCTTCTTTTAGCCACTAATCTGCCCTCCATCTGTAAAATCTTTCCATCTGTACATCCTCTTAATATCTGTTCATATCTTTTACCTGCACTTGAATTGGATTGGTTCTTTTACAGATCAATTTTGAGAGTTCATTATACATTCTAGATACTAGCCCTTTGTCAGTATGTGGTTTGCAACCTTTTCCTCCCATTCTGTGGTTAGTCTTTCTGTCCTCTTAACAGAGTCTTGAGAGAGCAAAGGTTTTGTTTTGGTAATGTACAATTCACCATCTTTTTCCTTCAGTGGATAGTGTGCTTAGTGTTAAATCTAAGAATTCTTTGCCTATCCCTAAATCCTCAAGGTTAAGTCTTATTTTTTCCTCCCCCAATTTTTATAGTCTTTCATTTTACACTTAAGTATATGATCTGTTTTGAGTAACTTTGTAAAGAAATTTCCCAACCCGGCCACAGGCTGTAGCTTTAATGCCTATTCTGTCTTCTCACCTGCTTCCGTAGCTCTTAATGGAAAAGGGGGATCCCAGGCCCAGTGGGAAAGGACAGCACTTCCCATGGCCTTTTAGTTGTCATTGGTATCCCAACTAATGTCTCATCCTAATGTGCTGGCTTGCCTGAATTTGCTGATGTGACTCTGTTTTGATCTAGGAGAGTAAGACCTACCTGGGCTGCCTTCTGTTGCTGGGCTGGGGAGTCTGGGGTGCCTTCCCTGTTGGGTGGAGTGTTGTAAGACACCTGCTTCTATGCTGCTCCCTCCTGTCTGAGGTCTTAGACCGACTGCTTTCCTCTTCTGCCTTTTAGGGTTCTGCTTAGGTTGTTTGCTGTATCATTTCCATGGGATTTATAGTTATTTATAGTGCAAGGGGGAAAGGGAGAAATGAGTCTATGCAGAACCCTGTGTAGTATCCATTGTACTTTTAAGACACTGTATCACCTAGGCCCCCCACCCCCACCCCTGTCCCTATCCCATGTGTGATTTTGTAACCGGAGCCGCAAGACCTGCAATCAAGAGACTTAGATGGCTGGAGCCTATCCCAGGAGAGGCACACTCCTCAGTATCCATTTCTGTCAAGACAAGGAGGGGAACAGATGAGGCCCAGAGGGCAGAACTGGGTCCTAAGGACAGGGAGTCCTCGCTAATCCCTTCAGAGGGTATAATATGGGCTGTGCTGCTGTGCATGTCCCAGTGTCCCCCTCATCCAGGGGGAGATTTACTGCAGTAACTCTCTTCTGACATCACTGCACATTGGGGCGGGATGCAGTCTTTTGGCTTGAGCTACCTGCACCACTAGGAGTCACATTTAGACCTGATAAAGAGGAGTGCATAAATCCCAGTGGCCTGGGTTTTGGACAGCATGTGGTATTCAGATGGGATTTTAGGGCTCTTCTTTTGGAGTAAAGTGTATATATGGGAGAAAGGAGTAACGGTAGTCTACAGCTGGAAGTTTGACCAAGGAACTAGTCCTCTCTTATCACTTGCCAGTGAAACCCTAATTCTCTCCTGTGGCAATATGTTGAGCCCCAAGGAATGATTGATGACAGATCTAAGTCAATCACAACAATCCCATTCTTCTTTGTGAGTGATTGACTATGTGACCCAGGTCTGACCAATAAAACTTAAGATGATGTATGCTAAAGATGTCTGAAATTAAACCTCTGTCTCTGGCCTCTACTGTTTCCTGCTCAGGATACTGTTGAGTGATAGTGTGATGCTTGGAGCAGTGGCAGCTACCTAGTATCCATGAGGGAAAACATAACCAACTCAAATGATGACAAATAGGAAAATTGAAAAAGCCTAGATTTTTTTGTTCCAACACTGAATGTCTGAATTAATCCAGAATTCTTCTTAAATAAACAATAAACATTCTTAGTGTTTAATTCATTGTCAGTACAACTTGCTGTTTCTTGCTCCCAAAACATCCTAAGTAATAAAGATCATTACTAATCTCTGGTCTACTTACTACCTGGGCTCCTATTTCTGGTATTGTGCTCTATCTGATGTAGCTATTCAACAAACATAAGCAGAACCTGTTTTCTTCTTGTCTCCTTAGAATAGTTCTTAGCTAGTGACAAAATGGGATGTGTCATGACGAAATGTCTTCACATGCTTTACTATTTTGTTTAGAAAGCTTTGTTTCACAGCCATACATGTTAGAGCCTGAGGGGCTGGAGAACATCTCCTTCCACGCTGCTGCTTTATGGATGAGGATCCAGGGTGCTTAGAGGGGAGGTGACCAATGCAAGACCAATCAGCAAAACAAAGCCAGACAAGAGGGGAGCCCAGGCCTTGTGTATTCCAGGTGAGGGTTCTTCCTGCTGTACCTCCTATCCTCTGGGATGCAGGCCACAGCACCATGTGCTCATTGAAGTTACATTCACAGTGGAGCTCTTTTTCACCTAATGTTTTGCTTGAAATCAAAGCAGCAGCTGAAGGGCTCCCTTTAGTATGTTACCTTGGGACTCTGGGGGGATGTCAAGAAGCAAAGGAATAAAATAATCAGCCTGAGTCTTTTCTGCTAATTAGTTTGCCAGGAAACCAATCCCAGGGCCAGAAGCAACTATTTTTACCATTTCAGATTCCTGCCAGCTGAAGGCTCCTTGTCAGCAGGAACCTCCTGCCACACAGAGGTAGATGGGCCAGTGCAGAAGTGACTAGTGGCAAGGAGATACTCTCATTTCCTAGGGGTGGAAGCACTCCTCAGCACTGGCCCAGGAGTGGGTGATCCTTCCCCAAGACAACCTCCCCTCTAGGTTAACAGATTTATAGGAAGCTGATTCTGCTCCCCCAGGACTGCTGAGAAGGAGAATATGTCCAGTGCTGCTGTTGGACCAGGATCTCCTAGCTCTGAGTTATTGTGTGGGCCAGGTGTGATTATCATGTGAGAGGAAGAGATCTGGGATGGGACGTAATTATGTGCCAGAGTTGGAGCAGCACTTGATCCTAGGTTTCCCTGAGAAGGGAGATGAACTGCCTCTTATGCATCATCTAGCCATTGGATGCCCAAACTGACAGAATAGCAGGATCACCTGGTAGGCTTCTTAAATTCAGATTCCAGAGTCAGAGCCTCTGGCTGTAGAGGGTAAAAATTTGTAATTTATTCGGCAGATGACCATTTTGCGGAACCACTGACTCGGGGTAAGTCCTGTGCTAGTAAAATAATGTCCTTAGTAGCCTCTCTGAGAGAGAATGGCCAGCTTCCCCTGGGACATCATTCAGTTCTGGGGGCTCTCAGCTGCAGAAGAGTTGGACCACCTTGGGGAGGTGCACTGACCAGACCGTTGCTCTCAGGGAAAGCCAGGTGGCATAGCCAGACTATCCTCATGGGTGCTTCTTCCATGTTTTGGGTCCACCCATGTTGGGTTGGATGTGATTCTTTCGAGGACTTCCCATCCATTGGTTTGTTCAATCTCCAGCATACCTTGGTGGATATATTCTATCATTATCCCCCTTGTGGGTGAGTAAATGAGGTGCAGAGAGGTAAAGTCACCGACTTAGTTAACTCAGAAAGGGTCAGGACCTGGGTCTGAACTTTGACATGATTCCCTAACCATGTGACAGTATTGCTTCCAGAAGGCACTGGGCCTCATCCAGCTGATTCTCTTGGCCTTGGGCCCTCAGTTCCATGACTTCTCTTCTCTCCATCACCCTTGGAGGAGAAAGGACACAGGGTTGTGGTATGAGTTAGAGCTGCTGCCCATGGCCTGTCTCACCTCTGTGGATAAGGCCTATTCCTGTGTCCTCCTGCACCAGTGCTCTGTGACTGTGCAATCCTTGTGGCTTCCATTGACAAACGCATGGCTTCTCTGTGCTTGGCTAGTCAGTTTCTGGGCATAGGCTGGCTCAACCACTTGGTCACAATGGTGAGATGGGGCATGTGCTTGCTGGGGACACCTCATAAGCCAGAGACAACCCTCTAGGAAGAAGTGTCCTTCAGATTGTTTAGAGAGAAATGGTGAGGAGCTGTCAGGGCTGGGAACTGGTTTCTGACACCAGTGTGTTCCTTTGGCCAAGGACTCAGCAAGGGTAGAGTGGGGCAAGGGTATGGACATAAGGCTGCCAGGCTTGACAGCCCCTGATGCTTGACTGCCCACACAGGGGCCCCCTACCATGTTGCCAGTGGTCCTGGTACCATCAGAGGGCCTGGGACATGAGGATGAGAGGGCAGAGTTCGTCTCAGAGTCTTTGGAGTGTAAATGCTTTTATATCAGGCAGGGGAGCATAAAGAGATCTGCAGCATCCAACCCTGTGTGGCCTGCTCTGGAGGAGAGTGGAGGCTGGTGATGAAGTCAGCAATGCAGGCCCCTGCTGCCAAACAGGGGGTTACAATGAGGTTTGACTCCCATGCTGGCTCAGTGGGCCAAGATTTCAGAGCACAGTTCCCAGAGAAGACTTGCACTCAGGCTCTAGCAGCTGGGGAGAACCATGCTGACCAGTGAGAACTGCTGGCCCGACCCCTGACTCCCTTTCCCTCCACCTTTCACTCCCTTCTTCTCCCTGCCCCACTCCTTCCCTCCTCCCTTTCTGGAAATGCTCTGAGGATCTATTTGGTGTCCTTCAGGAGCTCTTCCTCTGGGAGAGAGAGATATAAATAACTATAAACCTGCAATGCCCACCAGCAGATAACCAGAGAATGTTGAGTGAAGGAGCACCCAGCTAAGTCCTGGGAGGGGGGAGCATCAAGTCAGTGAAGCCCTGTGGAAGGGGTGAGTCTAGGCTGGAGTTGAAAGATGAGCAGATGCATAGGAAGACCAAGCAGGAAGATGGTGAGTGAGCTTGTTCTGAGCGTGTCTGGAGTCCAGGAGCAGGGAAGAGCTAGGCCTGGGGAAGGGTGAGTGGCTACAGGCAATACTGAGAAGGAGGCAAGGCCCTGGGGTGATGGAGGGCACGCGGGCTAAGCCATCTCTATGAGGTTTGGGGAAGACTACCGCCTTTTGTGCAGATTTACAGAGCGTGGTGGGCTTGGTCAGAGATGGGGACCATCAGGATCTGTCACCAGATTTTCTGGTATAAAAAAGAAAGTAGAGGGAGGGTAGAGAAAAGGACCTAGATTCAAGTGATAATAAATCGACCTAATTGAAAGGTCCAAGATACACATGATATTGTCCTGGACTCACTTGAGGACTTGATGGGGGCAACACAGGAGCCTGGATGTATGAGACCAGCTGAGGCACCAAACCTCTGCAGACAGCAGTGAGGAGACCCACACCCTCTGACCATCAACTTCACTACAACTTCCAGCATCCCTGGATGCCAACACATCTCCTGATGCCTTGACTCCTGCCTGTCACTCTCTCCACCACCTGTGGGTGCCTGGTCATTTCTGTGTCTGTTCAGGTGGTACTAACCTTGGCCTGTCGGTCCCATGACTTCCTGTGCCAGTGACCTGGCCTCATTGTTGCAGCCACTCAGCCCACGGTTGTCCCCAGATCCTGCTCAAATATTTGCTCATCGGCAGGTAGCCTTCCTACTGCCTTTTATAAAATTGCCCCTCCTGGGGTGCCCATCCCACCTGGTTTATTTATCTCTAAAATTATTTATCACCACCTGAGATACATATTTTAATATTTTATTTAAATTATTCTTGTATTTTCTCTTTGCTTTCATTGTAATGTAAGCTCCATGAGGTCAGTGAATTTTCTCCTACATTCTCAGATCTTAGGATAGAGCCTGTCATATAGTAAGTACTCAAGTGACTATATATACTATATATACTATATATATGTGTGTATATACACACACACACACACACACACACACATATATATATATATATATATATATGGTTACCTTTGGAGTTATCACTATTCTTTATATTCTTATTTTTCTGTATATTCTGTATTTTTCCTTCTCTAATGAAAATATATTACCTTAGTTATGAAAATGTTATATTCTAGTGAATAATTTTTGGGGAGGTAGCCTGGATAGAAAATAAGACCTGGCCAGATATATCTTTAAAAAATTTAAACAAGATATGAGCTTCAGAGATTTCATGCATGTGAGAAGGAAAGTAGGATCATCCACCTAGTGAGACTAAGATAGGTGAAGAGGAGCTGGGTAGACAGTGGAGAGACCTGAGAGCAGGTGCAAAGTTTGATCTAGACTGAGGCTGGATTTCATGAGTTTGAGTTTCCCCATCACCCTGGCAGCCCCGGGGGGAGAAGTGGGGAAGATAGAAGATGAGATCAATCAGGGAAGTGTTTAGTAGGAAAGATACATTAGGACAAGGTTACTGGGGGCTGAGGGCACTGACAGTGCATGAGGCCACATTAAATAGGGAAAGAAGTGAAGTCAGGAACATCATAGACTGGGAAAAAAGTGCAGAACTCTCCATGCTCATACCCTTGACTCTGTCATTACCAACCACTGTAACCCTCTACAATCAATTTCAAAATCCTTTGCTTTCACTTCTGGGTCTCTCCTTTAAATATCTTGCAAGCTCAGTGGAAACTGCAATCTTTTTACTGTCCCTCTTTCCCAGTCCCTGAGCTGGGGAGTGGGGACCGGAAAAGTTAAAATTCCAGAATGTTCCCTGACCAAAATTTAGCTGCTTCTTTTTTCATTAAGCATTTCCTTACTTATTGTAAGTTTTTTTTTTTTTAATTAGATTTCAGAGTTTTGAGAAAATCAGTTCTGACAGCTTTTTGCCAACTTAAACTTAGTGAGGGTTGGAACTTTGGAAATCCTTATACCATGAATTTCAATGACATCACTCATGACTGGTTTTCAAAAAAGGTTCAGAAGAAATTCAAAGGAGGAAGGAGAGCCTTTTCATGAAACGATGCTGAAATAGTTGGGCACTTAAAGGCCAAAAAACAAGTAAGCCTTGACCTAAACCTCACACCTGATACAAAAAGCAATTCAAAATGGGTCGTATATTAATTGTAAAATGTAAAACTATACAGTATTTACAAAAGGACATAAGAGAAAAACTTTGGAATCCAGGGCAAGGAACGAGTTCTTAGATTTGACACCAAAACCATGGTCTATGAGAGGAAAACTTGATTAAATTGGGCCTCATTGAAATGAAATATTTTATTCTGCCAAAGGCCCTCTTAAGAAGGTGAAAAGATAAGTTACAGAGTGAGGAAATGTACTTGGAAACCACATATTTGACAAAGGACTATTATCTAGAATATATAAAGAATTCTTAAAGCTCATTAGTTGTAAAGCAAATAGTAGTTTAAAAATGGACAAAAGTCATGAACAGACATTTCCCTAAAGAAGATACATAGATGAGACATAAGCATGTGAAAGTATGTTCATCATTAGCCAGGAGGGAAATGCCAATTAAAAGTGATGGAGGAGTGTCGCTGTACACCTATCACAATGACTATTAACGAAAACGGTGATGACACCACATGCTGGGGAGGATGTGGATAAATCTGATCTCTCATACATTACCGCTGGGAGTGAAAAATGGTAAAACTTTCTGGAATACAGTTTAGCATGGCTCCAGACTGGAAACAATCTATATATTCTTAAATGGGTGGGTGGTTAAACAGCTCATATACCATGGGATACTACTCAAGAAAGAAAAAGGAACAAACTATTGGTATATGCAACAACTTTGATGGGTCCCAAAGAAATCATGATGCATGAAAAATGTCAGTTTTAACAACTTATACACTGTATGACTCTATTAATATAATATTCTTGAAATGCCGCAATTTTATTACTGAAGAACAAATTAGTTGATTCCAGGGGTTAGGGACAACATTGGTGGTGGGAGGTAGTGTGGTTGTAAAAGCTCAAGATACCAAGATCCTTGTAATGATGGAATGTTCTGTATCTTGTCTCTGGTGGTGAATACTCAAAAATACACTTGGTAGAATTGCATAGAACTAAATATACACATGCACACAAATAAGTATAAGAACAACTGGGTTAATCTGAATAAGATTGGTGAGTTGTATTCATATCAATACCTAGTTGTGATATTTTACTATAGTTTTGAAGGATGTTACCATTGGGGGAAACTGGGTAAAGGGTACACGGTATCTCCATATTATTTCTTATACTGTTTGTAGATTTGCAATGTATCAAAATTTAAAAAAAATGCAGTAATTGAGAAGTATATGGGATAATTTCACTTTTGTGCTCAAAATTCTTCAGTGGGCTGCTAGCCTTGGAGGTACTGCCCTGTCCAAAACTCCCTCAAGAGGGCAGGCTGCAAGAGGTGCAGATAGCTGATAGTTTCCAACTGCGCTATCTTCAAGCTCACTGGCAACTTGTCCTTCAGTGCCTGGGAGCTGTGGTGCTGTGATGGCTTGCCATTTCTAGCCAGAGCAGGAATCTTCTTTGGAGAGCCTTGGGGCTGGCCAAGATTTTCTCAGAGCTAGGCTTCTGTCTGAAGATCTTTCCAGTAGTCAGAACTGCAACTGTGAAAGTATTTTCCCGTCTACCCTTGTTCCCTCTCACTCGCTCCTTTATCATCCACAGGTATTGCACAAAACAAACTGTTTACACTTCTGTCTAATGCCCACTTCCTAGAGCAACCCAACCCATGCAAATAACTTCCAGTTCATCTGAGGTTATACTTGTAGACTGTCCACAAAATATCTGGAAGGAGATAGTCTCACCCCCTAACTTCTCTACCACCAGAATTTTCTCTGTACTGTGATCCCTAAAATTAAGGTCCTCCTACTACAGACCCTTGTATCTGTCATTTCCTTCTCCTGGGAAGCTCTGCTGTTCTTCCAAGCAACCACCAGTGACTTGGTGATGTTATCTCAATGTCACTCCTCAGAGATTTCTTTTCTAATCTCTCAGACCTGATTAGGCTGTCTGCTGTTTCCTACACTAGCCACTGCTTGTCTGTGTAGTTGTTGGATGACTGACTCTCCCATTGCCCCCAAAGGCAGGACATGGTCTTGGCTGCTTTGTTGATTGTTGAATTCCCAGTCTGTATGCCAAGTGCTGACCCATGGTGGGAACTTGGTAATGTTTGTCAAATGAATGGTCAAGCTGGGTTAACTGGGAGAGGATGGTGCTGTTTTCCTGACCTGTACTTATTTGATTTCATGATTAACTTTATGCAAGTTCTTTTATTTAGGGAATCTGGGGGAACATATACGACATTGGTAATTTTGCATTTTGTGTACTGATGCCTTTGTGAGGCTTACGTGGATAGTAAACTGCAGTCCAATCCCCAAAATATTTGAAGCACCTCTGTATTCCCTGGGGATCACTTACTAACTATAATCTTTTAAGTCTGATGGTGATTTGCTAATCAAAGGTTACTCATCTTCTGATAACCCTCTTTTGAAACCAAGAGGGAAAGAAGGCCATTCTAGCAATCTGGGTTCTCATCCTTAACAAACAATCCTCATAAAAAGCTAATTAAGTGATAAATCCAATGGACAATCTGTGAACGGCTGACTTGCATTTTTTAAGTTAATGAGTATTTGTAGTTGCCGATACTGCAGGGGTCATGATGGATTTCCTAGTGCAGTGTTTGACTGCTGGGCCCATAAACCTCCCATCTCCAAGAGGAATCATTGCTCAAGCTCCATGAAAGAAACCTAGGGGTGGAGTCTACATGAAATACTTCATTCTTTGAGGCTCCCAGGAACTGAGGTGTGTGGAAGCTAATTAAAAACAAACAAATAACAATACTACACACATACATACACAGGCAAATTATACTATTAGTGCTTATGCAAAACAAAGGTCTAATGCACTCCTAAAGTCCTAATCAAAAATTGATGAATACTAATTGAAGTCTTAGACTCCCTTGCCTGGGGCAGTCCTGACCACAGTTCCATGACCTCCTGCCAGAGCTCCTCTATGGACCAGTACTGTGCTTGTGCTTATCTCAGCCACTCCTCAGAGTTTCCCTTTTTCTGGGAACTTCACTTGATAGAAACTGAGACAGGCTCTGAAAGCCTGCAGAACTTGCCCATAATTGCAGCACAGTTAAATGGCAGAGGTAGAAATCATGCACTTTTCTCTGGCACCACAGTCAAAACCTCTTCCAGGAAATGGATCTGGCCTCTGTGGCCCTTCCTTTCCAGGTCTTGCCATTCCCTCTGGATCCTTCTGCCTGAAGTGCCTCTTTCACCTGCTCTGTCTTAGGAACCTCTGCCCTGTGCTAAGGAGCTCAGTCAAAAGTCTTCTCTGCTTGAAGCATTTCCTTATTCCTCAGGCAGCACAGGAGACCATTGACTCTGCACTGACCCCTGGTCCCCTCATGAGCTCTGAGCCCTCATCTCTGGACTCTCTGAGGAGTGTTGAGTGGATGCCTTGAGAGCTTTATGAGCCCCTTCATCTTGTGAGCCAGCCCTGTTCATTTCTCTCATTCGGACATTTCCAGCATTGCCCTGAGGACATGACCATTTAAATGTTTCATCCTTAGTGGAAAGAGCAGTAGTCTATGGGTTTGTCTATATTAGTGATTTGCACTTTCCTCCCCATAAAAAGAAGCCACTCTTCAAAAATGGAGCTGCAGAGACCCCCCTAAGTAAGATAGCTAGAAGTGGAACTGCTGTGTGGCGTGGGTGAGACCCCTGGATGCTTGGTCTCTCCATGCCCTGTTAAGGGTCCCTGAAAAAGCATTACATAATCTACAAGCCTCCCCCTGAGCAAACAGTAAGCATTTCAGGACCAGTGAGTATTCAGAGTTTTTGATTCTCAATTATCCTAAACATCCAAGGATTT
This sequence comes from Panthera uncia, assembly GCF_023721935.1. Classification (NCBI taxonomy): domain Eukaryota; kingdom Metazoa; phylum Chordata; class Mammalia; order Carnivora; family Felidae; genus Panthera; species Panthera uncia. Next base: position 109,609,690 of record NW_026057584.1, read on the forward strand.
TTTGAATTCTGAGATCCTAAGGTTATCACCCTTTGGTCTCAAGGGATTTGCTCCATCCTTTTTGAGAGAGAGAGAGAGAGAGAGAGAGAGAGAGAGAATCCCAAGCAGTCTTCATGCTGTCAGCACAGAGCCTGATGCAGGGCTCGAACTCACGAACCATGAGATTATGACCTGAGATGAAATCATAGATGAGTTGGATGCTTAACTGACTGAGCCACCCAGGTGGCCCTAAAGTTTTATTTATTTTTATTTATTTAAGTGATCGCTACACCCAAAAAGGGGGTTTTAATTCATGATCCCAAGATCAAGAATCAGATGCTCTACACACTGAGCCAGCCAGACACCCTCCATCATTTCAAATAAGATTCAGAAAGACTCTCCCATACAGACAGCCAAGGACAACTAGCAATGATAACTCAGATGTTCAGAGATCAGTGTCAAATAGAAGTGAGTTCCATCCAGAGTAGGAATTTTCTAGTCTGCTTGTACTCAGGTTCATATTTGGAAATAGGTATTAATGGAGATGAAAAGCAAAATGCTATGAAACGGCATGAGACAAGAGGGCAGGTGACAACCTTCCACAAACAGCAGAGAGACTTGAGTCTTTCCTGCTGGAAGTCTGAGATACAATAGCACTCTGAGATGATGTTCAAAAGTCTGGACCCTCCAAATTTAAAGTCTACCAGAGCTCTCAAAGCATTCAGAAGAGATAAGCATCTAATCACATGAAGTCAGAAGGGAAGTGGGTGATTCGGATGGGTGATGTATCATCAGTCCTGGGAAGATAGTCTTGTAAGGAACATCTGTGTCCCATGGCAAGGCCAATTCAGAAAGTTTTATTGAAGCTATTTGCACCAGGGCAACAAGGATGCATATCGCCTGAAAGAGAGTAGGATAAATTCATTTCACTTTTCCAATATCGGCTTGTTATGTGACTCCAGGGGTATGTCAGCTGTAATGATGTATCTTTTCTTTCCAGCAGCTTCTCTAGCCCGGCACCCTTGCCTGGCTGGCACTGCTGCCAGGCTCCAGTGGGCCCAGCAGAGAATCTTGGACCAGGGAAATCAATGGGCTGTTCTTGGCATCTTTGAAACATTTCTCTTCTCTGTCTTAATTTTCATGAGGGGAAATTGGAGTCATTTCATCTTAAATATCTTTTGTTCCTAAAACTAAAAATGAGTTCACTTTTAAAAAGTAAATTTCTAGCCCTCAAAAGAAAGGAGAGAGGTAGTGGACAACCTTTAGCCTCTGGTTCACCCACTAGGCCTGTTCCCTAGTGGCCACATAGACACAGGCTATGGACTCTGTGATAAACCAAAGATGGTTGCAAAATCTGTGCTGCTTCTCCCCTGAGTCCGAGCTGGGTTGATATGGTTGGCCTGACCCAAAGATATCAAGAGAAGTGAAGTTTTGAGACTATCAATGAGATGACATTTGAAGGCTTGTAGCTTACATCTCTGGCCCTTGGAATGGTGTTTGGGAGCCCTGGCTCACTGTGTAAGGAGACTATCCTGAGATCATCTGGGGAGGCCACAAGTCAGGGGTATGGTTTTCTGTCTCAGCTGGATCCATCCATCCCACATCCATCCTTACCAAGGCCCAAGACATCAGTGGGAATGAAGCTTCCCTGGACCCTCCTACCTTTTCATCCACCAACTGAAGAACAGCAGTGACACTTGTGGATTCTTCATCATGGAGCAGAGCAATCACCAGCCAGGTCCTGCCTGAAAGCCAGTCCCATAATGAGCCATAATAAATTTGTGGTTGTTTTAAGCCACAAAGTTTTGAGGTAGTTTGTTACACAGACATAGATAACCAGACTACTCACCTGAACAAGGCAGTTGAAAATAATTTCTTCATAGTTTCCTGGAGAATGAGCAAAACTGAAAATAAACATTATGAGTAAAATAAAAATGATGAGTAAAAGCGGCCAACATTGTTTTAATTGTGTCAAGTGGTAATCATATCTATCACTTACAGAAAACTGCAATAACTATATCAAACAAGGAAATGATTGAAAAAGCCCAGAATTTGGGGATAGGAAGGGGTCATAGTCATAGAAAAAAGGAGCATGGATGAGCCCATTATTATCAGTTCCATTTCCAGGCTCCTTTCCTTTGGGCTAAATTGGAATGTCTTCAGGCTTTCCCCACGTTTACCCATATTTTAATCAAGAAACATGCATCTGTGATTGCTCTGTGCCAGACACTGGACACCAGCCTGGGAGCATGAGTAGAGCAGGGCCAGCCTCTCCATTGATTTGCTTGGCAAGCTGGGTGGATTAGAAGGAGAAGATGTTAATAGAAAAATTCGACAAAATGATCACAGCTGAGACAAGGGTGTTGTAGAAAAAGCCAGGGATACTAAAGTGTGTAACTGATTTGATTTGTTGAAATGGGCCAGGGAAGGAAAGCAGGAGACTGAGGCCAGAGACTCATCTCAGTGCATGGAAACCAAAGCAAAGGTGTTTGATTTCCATCCAAACATCAGGAGCCACAGGCAGTTCTTAAGGATGGGAATAAGGCGACCAGATGTCAATTTAGGAAATGCCTTAGAGGAGACCAGGGAAGGGCATAGCGGGTCAGGAGAGCACTGCAACTGCGTGTCGGGGTTCCAGCCATGCCTACCCAGACCTCCTATTGCATAGTGATGTCTCTGCTCCTTCTGCCTGAGCCACTTCTGGACCACTGCCAGTGATGCCCTTTCTTTGTTTTATTAGCCACCTTGAAAATGTGGAGAAAGTAGCTTCTCCCTCCCCAAACATATACAAAGTAGCTTTAAAAAAGGTTACCGGGTTCTCTCCATGGTGTTGGGGGGTGGGTTGTGGGAGTGCAGAGAGGACTACTGAAATCTGAATACCATGCATCTTGCTGTATTCACATTTCCCCCACAGCCCTGTGGGAGAAGGGCAAATGCCCATTGTTTCTCCCTTTGTTCCCACATCTGTCAGGATGAGCTCCTTCCCATGATGCTGCTAGGTCTCTCATGCAAATAGACGTCAAATAACCCACTCAGTTGGCCCTTGTGACATACTGGACACCTCTGAATCCATTTTGTAATGGATATATATTCTCCAGATAGGTACATTTTATCAGAGTACAGAGCCTTAAGTGAAAATATATGCCTCAAGTTCATTAGATTAGATATTCTGGACCACTCTCTTATTTTAATACAAGTATGAATTACAGGTAACAAAATTTTAAATACTTTGGTCAGCTTCTGAAAATGAAAGGGACAGCCCTAAGATACTTAAATTAAAAAGTGAGCTGAAAACAGAGAAGTAAAGTGACCTAAAGCTAGTCTGCCCTGAAGACAAATCCTTTTGCAGACCTGACATTCTGAGGAGTGACTGCCTGACCAGAACAGAAGACTGGTCCTTGAGCCCACTTATAGTGGGAGAGCTAAAGCCAAGGCCCTTGTATAAAGATAGGACACTTATATGGCTAAACCCTCAGTTGAGAGAGGTAAATCTCTGCCTAAGGCAAAGGGAACCATGAAGAGATTACTGGCTCCTGGTGGAAAAAAATCAATAAATAATAATCACCACCATCATGCCCCCACCACCAACCACTGTCATCTTCCTAAGCAATTTGTATCAATAGACCTATCCTTTTGAAGTCTTATGTTTTAAATTCAGGGTATCCAGTCAGTCTCAAAGCTGAGAAATTTAATTGGTCCTCAGCTACTTGCCTCCTGGAATCCTTCAGAAGCAGACACAGATCCTCACTGGAGGAAGTCAGCCTTAATTCATGGGCCCCTATGGTTTCTTAAATATGATGTTCGATAATAGACAAACTCACAAAAGTTACCAAAATTAGAGAAAAAAATCATCATGTGTGTGAGTCAGCATAAAAACAACAGCAATGATAACAATGTTATTATGTTATGTTATTAATATGTAACATACATTTTGCATCTTAACTATTTTTAAGTGTACCGTTCTTTATTCTGAAGTACATTCACATTGTTGCATACTGATCTCCAGAACTCTTTTCATCTTGTGAAATTGGAAATTTATACTCCTTAAATATCAATTTCCCATTCTAACTCCCTTCAGTCCTTGGCAACCAGCAATCTATGTTCTGTCTTTGTCAATGTGGCTATGCTAGGTCCATCATGTAAGTGGAATACTACAATATTTGTCTTTTTACAACTTAATCACTTAGTAAAATGATCTCTAAATTCATCCTTGTTGCTGCTCCTGGATAGGAAGAAAAATATTGTTAAAATGTTGATACTATCCAAATCAAACTACATATTCAATGCAATCCTTATCAAAATAATACCAGCATTCTTCACAGAACTAGAACAAATAATCCTAAAATTGGTATGGAACCAGAAAAGACCCTGAATAGCCAAAGCAATCTTGAAAAAGAAAACCAAAGCAGGAGACATCACAATCCCAGACTCCAAACTATACTATAAAGCTGTAATCATCAAGACAGTATGGTACTGGCACAAGCACAGACACTCAGATCAATGGAACAGAATAGAGAACCCAGGAATTGACCCACAAACGTATGGCCAACTAATCTTTGACAAAGCAGGAAAGAGTATCCAATGGAATAAAGACAGTCTCTTTAGCAAGTGGTGCTGGGAAAACTGGACAGCGACATGCAGAAGAATGAACCTGGACCACTTTCTTACACCACACACAAAAATAAACTCAAAATGGATGAAAGACCTAAATGTAAGACAGGAAGCCATCAAAATCCTCAAAGAGAAAGCAGGCAAAAACCTCTTTGATCTTGGATGCAGCAACCTCTTACTCAACACGCCTCCAGAGGCAAGGGAAACAAAAGTAAAAATGAACTACTGGGACCTCATTAAAATAAAAAGCTTCTGCACAGCGAAGGAAATAATCAGCAAAACTAAAAGGCAACATTGTGTACGCATACTAAATTTTGTTCAGCCATTGTTCTCTCAATGGATGACACTTTGGTTGCTTCTACCTCTTGGCTATTGTGACTAATGCTGCTATGACATCAGTACAGAAATATCTTTTCCAAGACCCTAATTTAATTCTTTTTGGTAGGTACCTCAAAGAGGAATTGCTGAATTATATCATGATTCTAATTTAAATTTTTGAAGAACTGCCATTTCCTTTTTTTTAAATTTAATTTTATATTTTTTAAATTTGCATCCAAATTAGTTAGCATATAGTGCAACAATGATTTCTGGAGTAGATTCCTTAGTGTCATTTACCCATTTAGCTCATCCCCCCCCACACCCCCTCCAGTAGCCCTCAGTTTGTTCTCCATATTTATGAGTCTCTTCTATTTTGTCCCCCTCCCTGTTTTTATATTATTTTTGCTTCCCTTCCTTTATGTTCATCTGTTTTGTCTCTTAAAGTCCTCATATTAGTGAAGTCATATGATATTTGTCTTTCTCTGACTAATTTCACTTAGCATAATACCCTCCAGTTCCATCCATGTAGTTGCAAATGGCAAGATCTCATTCTTTTTGATTGCAGAGCAATACTCCATTATACATCTTCTTTACCCATTCATCCATCGATGGACATTTGGGCTTTTTCCATACTTGGGCTATTGCTGATAGTGCTGCTATAAACATGGGGATGTATGTGCCCCTTCAAAACAGCACACCTGTATCCCTTGGATAAGTGCTTACTAGTGCAATTGCTGGGTCATAAGGTAGTTCTATTTTTAGTTTCTTGAGGAACCTCCATACTGTTTTCCAGAGTGGCTTCACCAGCTTGCACTGCCACCAACAATGCAAAAGAGATCTCTTTCTCCACATCCTTGCCAACATTTGTTGTTGCCTGAGTTGTTAATATTAGCCATTCTGACAGGGATAAGGTGGTATCTCATTGTGGTTTTGATTTGTATTTCCCTGACGATGAGTGATGTTGAGCATTTTTTTCATGTGTCAGTTGGCCATCTGGATGGCTTCTTTGGAGAAATGTCTATTCATGTCTTTTGCCCATTTCTTCACTGGATTATTTGTTTCTTTTTGGGTGTTGAGTTTGACAAGTTGTTTATAGATTTTGGATACTAACCCTTTATCTGATATGTCGTTTGCAAATATCTTCTCCCATCCTGTTGGTTGCCTTTTAGTTTTGCTGATTGTTTCCTTCGCTGTGCAGAAGCTTTTTATTTTGATGAGGTCCCAGTAGTTCATTTTTGCTTTTGTTTCCCTTGCCTCTGGAGGCGTGTTGAGTAAGAAGTTGCTGCATCCAAGATCAAAGAGGTTTTTGCCTGCTTTCTCTTTGAGGATTTTGATGGCTTCCTGTCTTACATTTAGGTCTTTCACCCATTTTGAGCAATCTTGAAAAAGAAAACCAAAGCATGAGGCATCACAATCCCGGACTTCAAGCTGTACTACAAAGCTGTAATCAGCAAGACAATATGGTATTGGCACAAGAACAGACACTCAGATTAATAGAACAGAATAGAGCACCCATAAATGGACCCACAAACCTATGGTCAACTAATATTTGACAAAGCAGGAGAGAATATCCAGTAGAATAAAGACAGTCTCTTCAGCAAGTGGTGCTGGGAAACTGGACAGCGACATGCAGAAGAATGAACCTGGACCACTTACTTACAGCATACACAGAAGAACTGCCATTTCTAATTCCCACCAACAGTATACAAGGATTACCACTTCTCCATGTGCTCAGAAACAATTGCTATTTTTTTGTGTATATATAATTTTAAATACTAGGCATTTTAATGGGTGTGAGGTGGTATCTCATTGTGGTTTTGATTTGCATTTCCCTGATTAATGATGTGATTATTCTCCTTTACAATAATTTATTGAAGAAATGCTTATTTAAGGCCTTTGTTCATTTTTAAAATTGATTTTCATTGTTTTTGTTGTATTTCTTTACATATCCGGGATATTTACATCTTAGCAAATATTCCCTCCCATTCCAAAGATTGCCTTTTAACTCTGATGATTAGTTTTGGTACTCTTGTAGAATATCATTTGACCATATATGTGAAGATTTATTTCTGGACACTCCCTTTTATTCCATAGGTCTGTCTTTATGCCATACACACCGTTTTGATTATTGCAACATTGCAATAAGTTTGGGAATCAGGAAATATGAGATCTTCAAATTTGTTCTTTTTCAAGATTGTTTTGGCTATTCAAGTTCCATTGAAATTCCACAAGAATTTTGAGACGAACATTTATATTTCTTCCAAAGCCAACTTTGGGATTTTAAGAAGGATTGCATTAAGTCTGTGGATAGCTTCATGTAGTATTGACATCTTAATAGTATAAATCTTCCAATTTGTGAACACAAGATGTGTTTCCATTTATTCAAATATTCTTTAATTTCTTTCAAAACCATCTTTTTAGGTTTCAGTGTACAAGTTTTTCAGTTCCTTGGCTAAGTGTATTCCAGGTGTGTTATTCTTTTTGGTGTTAATGTAAATAGTTTTTTAAGTAAAGTTTTTAGTTTTTGGATTGTTCATTATTGTACAGAAATTGTATAGAAATTGTGTCTTGATTTTGTACATGTCAACTTTGCTGATTCTTTTTTGGTTTGTTAGAACAGTTTTTTTGGGGGGTGGTATCTTTAGGGTTTTCTATATATAAGATCATGTCAGTTGTGAACACAGATTTATTTGCTTCTTACTTTGTAATTTGGATGCCTCTTATTTATTTATTTTTTCTTGTCTAATTGTTCTTGGCTAGGACTTTCAGTACTATGCTAAATATAAGTAATGAAAGCACGTATCTTTGTTTTGTTCCAGATCTGAGAGGAAAAACTTTCAGTCTTTCACCATTTAGTATCATGCTAACTGTGTGGGATTTTCATATATGGTCTTGATTATGCTGAGGTAATTTCCTTCTAGTTTTTAACTTATTGACTATTTTTATCATGAAATAATGCTCAATATTGTCAAATATTTTTTCTGCATTACTTGAGATGATCATGTGGTTTTTTCTTCCTTCATTCTGTTAATGTGGTGTGGTACGCTGATTAGTTTTCATGTGTTTAACCATCCTGGCGTTCCAGGAATAGGATTAGTGTGGTGTGGTACACCAATTAATTTTCATGTGTTGAGCCATCCTGGCGTCCCAGGAATAGGGTTAGTGTGGTGTGGTGCACTGATGAATTTTCATGTGTTGAACCAACCTGGTGTTCCAGGAATAGGTCCCATTGGGTTGTGGTGCATAATCCTTTTAACCTGCTGCTAAATTCTGTTTGCTAGTGTCTTATTGAGAATTTTTCCATCAATATTCATGAGGAATATAGATCTGTAATGTTATTTTTTTTAATTTTTATAATTTTTTATTGAAGTATAGTTAACCCACAATGTTATATTGGTTTCCGGTATACAACATGCTGATTTGAGAACTCTTTTTTTTTTTTTTGACAATTCTCATGTTTTGCTATGCTCACCACAAGTGTACTTCCCATCTGTCACCAGACAAGGCTGTCACAATACCATTGAATGTATTCCCTATGCTATGCCTTTCACCCTGTGAGTTAATCACTTCACGACTGGAAGTCTATACCTCCCACTCTCATTCACCCATTTTTCCCATTCCTCCACCTCCCTCCTTTCTGGAAACCATAAGTTTGTTCTCTATATTTATGAGTCTATTTTTGCTTTTTGTTTGTTTGCTCATTTCTTTTTGTTTTTGTTTTGGATTACACATATACGTTAAATCATATGATTTTTGTTTTTCTCTGTCTGACTTATTTCACTTAGCATAATACCTTCTGGTCCATTCATGTTGTCACAAATGGCAAGATATCATTCATCTTTATAGCTGCATAATATTCTAATATGTATACATGACACTTCTTTATCCATTCATCTATCAGAGGATACTTGAGTTGCTTCCACATCTCTGCTATTGTAAATAATGCCACAATAAACATAAGGGTGCATTTATCTTTTCAAATTAGTGCTTTTATTTATTTTCTTTGGTTAAATACCCAGTTGTGGAATTACTGGACCATATGCATTTCTTTTAAAAATTTTTTGAGAAACCTTCACACTGTTTTCCACAGTGATTGCACCAATTTATGTTCCTGCCAAGAGAGCATAAGGGTTTCTCTTTCTCCACATCCTCACCAGCACTTGTTATTTTTCCTTTCTGTAGTGTCTTTTTTCTGGCTTTGGTATCAGAGTAATGCTCGCCTCATGGAATAAATTTAAAAGTGTTCTCTTCATCTTTTGGGAAGAGTTTGAGAATAATTGGCATTAATTCTTCTTTACATGTTGTATAGAATTCACCAGTGAAGCCATCTGTTTCTGGGATTTTCTTTTGGGAGGATTATTTTTTATTACTGATTCAATCTCTTTGTGATTTATAGATCTGTTCAGCTTTTCGATTTCTTCATATCTCAGCCATTATAGGTTACATGTTTCAAAGAATTTATCCTATTTCATGTATTTTGTTGAATTTGTTGGCATAAAGTTATTATGTTATTATATGTTATTATATAATATGTTATATGTATTATATGTGGTGTTATTATAATATGTTTTATATGTTATTATATAATATGTTATTATGTTATTATATGTTATAATCTTTCATTTATGTAAAATTTATTACAATATCCCCTTTCATTTCTGATATTAGTTATTTCATTCTTCTTTTTCTTTTCTTAATATAGGTAAAGTCTTATCAGTTTCATTGATATTTTTGAAGAACTAACTCCATGGACACATGGATGACTTAGTCCATTAAGCACCCAACTTCTGCTCAGGTCATGATCTCACCGTTGTGGGTTCAAGTCCCATGCTGGGCTCAGAGCCTGGACCCTGCTTCAGATTCTATGTCTCCCTTTCTCTCTGCTCCTCCCCTGATTACACTCTGTCTCTCTCTCTTTCAAACATAAATAAACATAAAAAATATTTCTTAAATAATGAACTCTTGGCTTTCGTTGATTTTCTCTTCTCTATTTCATTTACTCTGCTCTAATATTTATTAGTTTCTTCCTTCTGCTACATTTGGATATAAGTTGTTCTTTCTTTAGCATTTTAAAATGTAAAGTTTAGGGTTTTTATTTTAACGATTTCCTCTTTTTTAATGTAGGCATTTACAGCTCCAAATATCTCTGTTGTTACTGCTTTCACTGCATCCTGTAAGTGTTGGCATATTTTTATTTGTTTTCATTTATCTCAAGATATTTGCTAATTTCCCTTGTGATTTCTTATTTGATGCATTTGTTGTTTAAGTGTGTGTTATTTAGTTTTCACTTATTAATGGATTTACTAGGGCCCTTATTTTGATTTATAGATTCATTAGCTTGTGATTAGAAAAGATAACTTCTATGATTTCAGTATTTATACATTTATTAAGACTTGTCTTGTAGCCTAACATATAGTCTATCCTGGAGGATGGTCCATACACCCTTGAGAAAAATAAGTGTTCTAATGTCGCTGGGTTGGTTGTTCTGTATCTGTCTATAAGGTTCCATGGGTCAGTGCTGTTCAAGTCCTCTTTTCTGATGTTCTGTCTAGTTGTTCCATCCGTTGCTGGAAGTGGGGTAGTCTAGCCTACCATTAACTCAGAGCTGTCTATTTAGGAGCTTTGGTATTTTGTGCATATATATGTTTATAAATATATATAAACTTCTTGGTGCTTTGGGCCTTTTATCATTATATAATGTTTTGCATTTTGTAACAATATTTTACTTAAACTTGGTTTTTTCCTGATATTGTATAGTCCCCCTGTTCTCCTTTGGTTACTATTCACATGGGATCTATGTATCCATTCTTTTACTTTCAACCTATGCATGCCCTTAGGTCTAAAGTAAATGTCTTTTAGACAACATATAGTTGGATCCTGATTTTTTAAATCTTCTGCAAATCTATGTTATTTTGTTTAGGTTTTTTACATTTAAAACAATTACTAATAGGGAAGGACTTACTATTGCCATTTTGTTAATTGTTATCCGCATGTCTTAACTTCTTTTCTCTTTTTGTATTTTGTTTTCTCCCTATTGCCTTCCTTCTTTCTTTCTTTCTTTCTTCTTTTTTTTTGGGGGGGGGGGCTGACATCTTTTGTTTCCATTCTCAATTCTTTTTTGTCTATATTCCATAGAGTGATTGTAGTTACTATAGGGATTACAAAAAAACCCCCTAAAGTTATAGGAAACTGTTTACACTGATAACAACTTCAATCAAATACAAAAACTTGTCTCTTTTATAGCTCTATCCATCACTTTACCTTATAGGTTTTTCAAATTACATATTTAGATATTATATACCCATGAATATAGATTTGTAATTATTTTTTATGTTTTTGTGTTTTAAATCCTGTAATATTGGTTTAAAAGTGGTTACACACCATATTTAAAATAATACAGGTTTTCTATTTGTCTGTATATTTTTTACTATGGACCTTTATATATATTTCTGACTTTGAGTTACTATCTATCATCCCTTTATTTACCTTAAAGGACTCTCTTTTGCCTTTTTTGTAGGGCAAGTATATTGGAAAGAACTCTCTTAGCTTTTGTTTATCTAAGAATGTATTAATTTCTCTATTGTTTTGAAGGATAGTATTGCTGAATAGTGTTCTTAGTTGACTTTTTTCTCCCAGCATTTTATTTTAAAAACATTTTTATTTATTTGTTATTAACTAATAAAATTATATATATTTAAGCTGTAAAATACAATTTTTTCACATGTATACATTATGAAATTATTACCACAAACATATTCAACACTTCCTATGATTACTTTGTTATTGTTGTTGTTGGTGGTGGTGGTAGTGGTAGTGGTGGTGGTAGTGGTAGTGGTGGTGGTCTTGGTAAGAACATTGAGATCTATGCTTTTAGCATGTTTGCTAGATACAAATACCCTATTAATTATAAGGGAAAGGGAATATATGGAATTAAACAATTACATTAAATATAAAGAGGGAGAGAAGTACAGAGAAAAACAAAGAAGTCTTAATACATCAAATCGGGTAGTGACAATATCCAGCCTCTGGCTGGGGAAGCCCTGCAGTGAACAGCCCAGTGGCAGTCTCTACTGAGGGTCCTGGGCAAAGCATCCTCCCTCAGGTGAGCCTTCCAACTAACTATTCCCGACTAACTAACTGGAAATAGATATACCATGACTATATGGTTAGTCATTAAATTTGCTTAAGTGCAGTCCTGAGCAAACTGTTTTCTTTTCTTTTTTTTTTTTTTTT
>NW_026057584.1:109636830-109711908 GCF_023721935.1 Panthera uncia
ACCAGATGGCTTCCCAGGGGAATGCTACGAGACATTTAAAGCAGAGATAATACCTATCCTTCTCAAGCTGTTCTAAAAAATAGGAAGGGAAGGAAAATTTCCAGGCACATTCTATGAAGCCAGCATTATTTTGATTCCTAAACCAGACAGAGACCCAGCAAAAAAAGAGAACTACAGGCCAATATCTTTGATGAATATGGATGCAAAAATTCTCAATAAGATACTAGCAAATCGAATTCAACAGCATATAACAAGAATTATTCACCATGATCAAGTGGGATTCATTCCTGGGCTGCACGTCTGGTTCAACATTCGCAAATCAATGTATTAACGTGATACATCACATTAATAAAAGAAAAGAGAAGAACCATATGATCCTGTCAATCGATGCAGAAAAAGCATTTGACAAAATTCAGCATCCTTTCTTAATAAACACCCTCAAGAAAGTCGGGATAGAAGGAACATACTTAAAGATCATAAAAGCCATTTATGAAAAGCCCACAGCTAACATCCTCAATGGAGAAAAACTGAGAGGTTTTTCCCTGAGATCAGGAACACGACAGGGATGTCCACTCTCACCACTGTTGTTTAACATAGTGTTGGAAGTTCTAGCATCAGCAATCAGACAACAAAAGGAAATCAAAGGCATCAAAATTGGCAAAGATGAAGTCAAGCTTTCACTTTTGCAGATGACATGATATTATACATGGAAAACCTGATAGACTCCACCAAAAGTCTGCTAGACCTGATACATGAATTCAGCAAAGTTGCAGGATACAAAATCAATGTACAGAAATCAGTTGCATTCTTATACACTAACAATGAAGCAACAGAAAGACAAATACAGAAACTGATCCCATTCATAATTGCACCAAGAAGCATAAAATACCTAGGAATAAACCTAACCAAAAATATAAAATATCTGTATGCTGTAAGCTATGGAAAGCTTATGAAGGAAATTGAAGAAGATATAAAGAAATGGAAAAACATTCCATGATCATGGGCTGGAAGAATAAATATTGTCAAAATGTCAATATTACCCAAAGTTATCTCCAAATTCAATGCAATCCTAATCAAAATTGCATCAGCATTCTTCTCGAAGCTAAAACAAGCAATCCTAAAATTCATATGGAACCACAAAAGGCCCCGAATAGCCAAAGTAATTTTGAAGAAGAAGACCAAAGCAGGAGGCATCACAATCCTAGACTTTAGCCTCTACTACAAAACTGTAATCATCAAGACAGCATGGTATTGGCACAAAAACAGACACATAGACCAATGGGATAGAATGGCAAGCCCAGCATTAGACTCACAAAAGTATGGCCAACTACTCTTTGACAAAGCAGGAGAGAATATCCAATGGAAAAAAGGCAGTCTCTTTAACAAATGGTGGTGGAGAACAGGACAGCAACATGCAGAAGGATGAAACTAGACCACTTTCTCACACCATTCACAAAAATAAACTCAAAATGGATAAAGGACCTGAATGTGAGACAGGAAACCATCAAAACCCTAGAAGAGAAAGCAGGAAAAGACCTCTCTGACCTCAGCCGCAGCAATTTCTTACTTGACACATTCCCAAAGGCAAGGAAATTAAAAGCAAAAATGAACTATTGGGACCTCATGAAGATAAAAAGCTTCTGCACTGAAAAGGAAACAATCAACAAAACTGAAAGGCAACCAACAGAATGGGTAAAGATATTTGCAAGTGACATATTGGACAAAGGGCTAGTATCCAAAATCTATAAAGAGATCACCAAACTCCACACCTGAAAAACAAATAATCTAGTGAAGAAACAGGCAGAAAACATGAATAGACACTTCTCTAATGAAGACATCCAGATGGCCAACAATAGCCAAATTATGGAAAGAGCCTAAATGTCCATCAACTGATGAATAGATAAAGAAATTGTCGTTTACACACACAATGGAATGCTATGTGGCAATGAGAAAGAATGAAATATGGCCTTTGGTAGCAATGTGGATGGAAATGGAGAGTTTATGCTAAGTGAAATAAGTCATAGAGAGAAAGACAGATACCATATATTTTCACTCTTATGTGGATCCTGAGAAACTTAACAGAAGACCATGGGGGAGGGGAAGGAGAAAAAAAAGGTTAGAGAGGGAGGGAGCTAAAACATAAGAGACTCTTAAAAACTGAGAACAAACTAAGGGTTTATGGGGGGTGAAGGGAGGCGAGTGTAGGTGATGGGTATTGAGGAGGGCTCCTGTTGGTATGAGTACTGGGTGTTGTATGGAAACCAATTTGACAATAAATTTCACATTAAAAAATCACTGGAAGTATGAATTCAGCTAGACATCAACCACCTATTCGGTACACTTGTTCAACCTTTTATTGATCCAGCAATGTATTCTAGAATCTAAATTCTATTTATCTTACTCTGTCTGTGAAGATATTGGGAGATGGTGTTACAAGTGCCATAGTGAAGGTCAGTTGATTTGTCTTTTGTATTTCATGCATCTAATAGTCTAGTGAATCTGTTCCAGTGGCAGGACTGGGGCTGTTGTCAGATGCATGAGCAGTTACATGCTTTCAGGTTGTCATTGTGTACTTGTGTGGCTTCAGGGACATGCCACAGGTGCATACACAGCAATGGTGATGGGTGAAGGGAGTTGGGTCTGGAGACATATAGGTGTTCTTCTGTGGGGGATAGATATAGGCACACATGGTAGTATAAGCCAGTAACAAAAATCAGTGATGTCTCTGGGTGCCCTAGCAACTGTAGAGGATTTGGCTATTGATGAATTTTTTTCATGGCTGCAGGAACAATCTGCAGGCATGCACATGGCTGTAGAAGATGGTGGTAGGAGTTGGGGCCAGTGGTATGCAGATTACTGGCTATAGGGGCTAGTTGCTTGTGCACGCAGTGGTGCAGGACTGAGACAGGTACTGGAACCAGCAACCAATGCATGAGCAGCTGTGTGCCTCTTGGCTTGTGGTATATACTCTTGAGGCTGCAGGGGCTAGCTTTGGACATTCACACAACAGTTGGGGGGGCTGTGACAGGAGTTGGAATCTGCATCATGGAAGGGCAATCCTGCAAGTGCTAGCTGCACGTAAGTGTGAGCAGCAGTGTAGGCCAATGACAGGAGTCAGGGCCATATCTAGGTGCACAAGCAGCTGTAGATGCTTGGGCTGTTGGTATGCACTCTATTCTCTTCAGGGGCTAGTTGTGGCACACACGTGGCACACACATGGCTATAGAGGCCCAAGATAAACAAGTGCAGGGCTACCGGTGCTAGCTGCAAGTGTGTGCACAGCAGTGGTGGGCTCCCACAGGAGTCAGGGTTAGATCTTGGTTAATGAGTAGCTGTGGAGACCTTGGCTATTGATGTGCACTTGTGTGACTGCTGAGGCTACCTACAGGCTTGTGCATAAGAGTAGAGGCCAATGACAGGCATCAAGTCCTGCAATGTGCAGATGCGTGGATGCAAAGGTTATTTATTGGTGTGTCCATAATAGTGAATACTAGTGACAGGACTTGGGGGTGGCAGCATGCAGGTGCATGGCTGTCACAGTGCCAGCCAGTTATGGAAGTTGGGGCAATATCTGAGCCCCCAACAGCTGTGGGGGCCTTGGCTGCTGGCATACACTCATGCAACTGTAGGGGCTTGCTGTGGGAATGTGCACAATAGTGGAGGGTGATGACAAAAGTTGGGCTAGATCTAGGTGCACTAGCAGCTGTGGGGGCCTGGGCTGTCATCATACACTCATGCATCTGTAGGGCTAACTGCAGGTATGAACACAGTGGTTGCAGTTGGCCACTGTGCTTAGGCTATCATCATGCATCTGCAGCCACAGAGGCTAGAGCTGGCTGCTGGTACAGATCCCAGGCCCAGGGAATCCAGAGTGGCTCTGGCTGGGATAGCTGGTGTGGGGAGAAAATTGAGGGGAGACACTGAGGCAGCTGGTGTCTGTGAACATGAAAACATGTGGGGACCTCAGCAGTGAAAGCTGTAGGGGATCTGGGGTGGCTGTGCTGCCCACTGGTTTCCTCAGGGGAAAAAAACTGTTGGAATTATCTGCAAGGTAGTCCACTGGCATTCATGACGAGGTCCTCAGTGATGAGAACTGCAGGGGTCTGGCATCTGCAGGAGTTCTTAGTCCTCATCAGAAGGCTGCTGGCTTCTGAACAAGCCACTGGGAACGGTGGTCACTCTTGTCACGTGTCCGAGATTTGTAGCCCTTGTCCTTCTTCCTTGTTTCTAGCTGTCTCTACATGTGTCAGCTATTTTGGTCTCTGGGTGGGGTGAAAATTGAGCAGGTCCTTTGGGCAGAGACCCCGATACCTGGGGAAACTTGAGGCTCACTCTGCTCTCATTTTGCTAGTGAGGGGAGCTCTTCAGATCAGGGATTTTCCTCTTGGTGCTGAGCAGTGCTAGCCAGCAGGGTAGGATGACACAGGCAAAATGAAACTGTTTTTGCTACCCTCCTGTGGGGTTATTCTCAGGTCTTTTACTCCACTGTGTTGCTAAAGTTCTCAAATGGACCCCCAAGCTCTTCCGGAGCTATTTTTGTTCATAGATAGTTGCCTAATTGGTGTTCTTTGTGTGGTGTCCTACTCCACCTACTCAACTATCTTGGTGATGTTACTTCTCAGCATTTTGAATACACTATTCACCTGACTTTAAGCCTGAATGTCTTCTGAGAAACCCACTGACAATATATTGAAGATCCCTTGTATGTGATGAATCACTTTTTCCTTACTGTTTTCAAGACTGTCTTTGTCTTTGACTTTTAACAGCTTGATTCTAATATATCTCAGGGTGAATTTATTTGGTTTATCTTACTTGGAGTTTATTAAGCTTCTTTTATATATAGATCCATTTCTTTCCTCAAGTTTGGGATGTTTTCAGCCATTATTTTTTCCACTAAGCTCTCTTCCCCTTTATTTTCTTTAGGATTCCCATGTTTATATTAGATGGCTTGATGGTGTCATAAGCCCTTGTCCTCTATTCAGGTCTGCTTTTTCTTCTTCTTTTCTTTTTCTCTTTTTTCTTTTTTTGCTCTTCAGGCTCGATATTTTCACGTGACCTGTCCTCAGGTCTGTTTGAGTATGCCTGAGCATATTTAAGACAGTTGTTTTAAAATCTGTGTCAAGTAAGTCAGAAATCATTACAGTTGAGTTCTTTAGATATACTTGTTTTCTTCTAAGGAGTCAGTTGTTTGGTTTTATTTTGTTTTGTTATTTCTTTTGTTTGTTTACCATTTGTTTGTATGACTTGTGAACTTGTGTTGAAAATTAGGTATTAGGAAAAACTGCCACTTCTCCCAGTCTTTGAAGACTGGCTCTATTCTAACTAATCAGCAGAGTGTGGAGACTTGGAGGCCTTTCAAAGATTTTATGAGGATGTATCTTCTTGGCCCTGTGTATTTTTTCCAGTTTCCTGTACACAGCTAACATTAAATGTTTTAATTTCATTAAGAATCTCACCCCTGCTTCCTGTCAAGGTCTTGTATTTCTAATGCATTCCTCTGCTTGTAATTCTTCCTCCCAGGCACCCATGTGTCTGTAGGCCCCCTGCAGTTCTCACACAATGTGGCATCTGCGACTGCTTTCAGCAGCTTCCAATCTTGACATTCAACTATGGCACCATTCCTGTCAGCTCTTTTGAGTAAGGCAAGACACAAGCAGGTATCTTGGGTAGCCCCCAGGCAAGTAAATTCCATTGCTTTCCTTCTATCCTGAGGGAGGAATTAGAAATTGCAACACTTCCTCCCAATCACATGGTGCTGTGCTGGGGAAGATGTGGGACTAGGAATAGGCAAACATACTATAAAATTTCCTGATGATTTAAATGTGGCTTTTTCTTTCAAGTTAAGAATTTACTTGGCTAATGCAACTTCTTAAGTGGTTCTAACACTTTCCCAAAACTATTTCATTCCATATATTGTTGGCTATTTGGTGTTTCTGTGGGAGAGTGGAGCCCTAGAGCATTTTAGTCTGCCATCTTGCTGATATCATCTGCTACTAAGTAACTTCATATCTTGTTAAGTGTGTAGGTTAGATTTCTGTTGCTGTTGTAACAAATTATTTACAAATGTAGTGGTTAGAAGTCTCACAAAGTTCTGGCTGGAATGAAGTCCGTGAGCTGGTGGCACTGCATTCCTTTCTGGAGTCTCTAAAAGACAATTTATTTCCTTAATTCTTGTAGTTTTTAGAGGCTGCACATATTCCTGACTCACAGCCACCTTTGTCTGTTTTAAAACTAAATACAATTGCTTCTGTCTAATCATTCTCATGTAGTCACATCTCCCCTGGTCATAACCTGTAAGCTTCTTTGCTCTTGAGGAATAATTAATCAGGTTGGACCCACCTGAATGATGCATCATCTCAAGGACTGTAACCACAATCACATTCTCTGAAGTAAAATGTTCACAGGTCTCAGAGATTGGAATATACACAGTTTTTTGAGGTGTCGTTATTCTGTTTACCACAGTATACTAAAATTTCTTACATAACGCTAAGAGAATAGAAATATACATAGCATCCAAAACATACTACACTCCTACCTTCTAGCAGCAGAGTGTTAAACATGTCATAAGAGCACACACACACCTCAATTAATAAAAGGGAAAAAAAGAATCAGAAAAATCAAGAAAAACAGAAAACTCAAAATAAGATGGCAGCTGTACTTGTGATGAGCACAGCATAGCATATATAGTTGCTGAATCACTATGATACACACCTGAAACTAATGTAATGTTGTGTATCGACTATACTTCCTTTAGAAAATCTTTTATTTTCCTGGGTAAGTGAGGAATATTTATTTATTTATTATTTATTTAATTTTATTTATTTAATTTATATTTTTTAATATGAAATTTACTGTCAAATTGGTTTCCATACAACATCCAGTGCTCATCCCAACAGGTGCCCTACTCAATATCCATCATGCACCCTCCTCCCTCCCACCCCCCATCAACCCTCAGTTTGTTCCCAGTTTTTAAGAGTCTCTTATGTTTTGGCTCTCTAACCTCTTTTTTTTTTCCTTCCCCTCCTCCATGGTATTCTGTTAAGTTTCTCAGGATCCACATAAGAGTGAAAACATATGGTGTTTGTCTTTCTCTGTATGACTTCTTTCACTTAGCATAATACTCTCCAGTTCCATCTATATTGCTACAAAAGGCCATATTTCATTCTTTCTCATTGCCACGTAGCATTCCATTGTTTATATAAACCACAGTTTCTTTATCCATTCATCAGTTGATGGACATTTAGGCTCTTTCCATAATTTGGCTATTGTTGAAAGTGCTGCTATAAACATTGGAGTACAAGTGCCCCTATGTATCAGCACTCCTGTATCCCTTGGGTAAATTCCTAGCAGTGCTATTGCTCAGTCATAGGGTAGGTCTATTTTTAATTTTCTGAGGAACCTCCACACTGTTTTCCAGAGCAGCTGCACCAGTTTGCATTCCCTCCAACAGTGCAAGAGGGTTCCCATTTCTCCACATCCAAGCGAGGAATATTTAAATTGTTTAAAATGTTTAAGTTTTTCTAGTGTGCATGTTACAAAAATATTAAAATTGCTAAAAAATCCAAAATAAAAGTATAAATAAATCTGAATAAAAAATGTAGTGACCCTGAAACCTCCATTCAGATGTGGAGACTGCCACAATGAACACAGGATCTAAATCCAGCTATATAGGGTTTATAGAGGATACATGTAAAATCTACCAAGACACATTCCTAAGACTAAAGACTACTCTTGTAATGATAAAAAGTCAATTCTCTGAAAGATATATCAATTCTAAACCTGTATGCACCTGCACAAAACATGAGCTGACAGAACTACAGTAAAAATGGACTAATTAATGAAATAGTTGGGGGATTTCAATGTTTCACAGAAATTGAAAGATAAGGAAAAAAGCAATTAGTGGGGATTTAGGAGATTTAAGCAACACAATAACATACCTAGAACTTTATTTTGGAAAGTATAGATTATACATTATCCTTACACACAAAAGCATTATAAAAATGAAAAATACTAAGTCATAAACAAGATACAATAAATTTCAAGGAACTGGCATCATAAAAATAATTAAAAAATTTTACATTTATTTATTTTTGATGGACAGAGAGAGACAGAGCACAAGTGGGGGTGGGTCATAAAAATAATTTTAAAGTAACATATAATTCAATAAAAATAAATATCCTTTCCATTTATTTGGAACTTACAACACACATTTCCAAATAATTCAATATTCAAAGAAGGAATTACAATGAAAATTAAAATACTTTGACCTGGATGATACTGAAAACCTTGCCTATGTTATAAATCTCACTGGATATAAAAATAGCAAGCTTAAAAGAACTATATATCAGAAAGTGTATTTATTAGAAAATAAGAAATTCTGAAAAATAATAATGAGTTAAATATCCAACTTATTAAAAGAGTAAAGGAAAGAACAAAATCAGAGTGAAAGGTGAAAAGTGAGAAATGCAAGATCAAATGTTTCTTAAATAGAAACAATACAATAGAAAAAAATCAATGGTGTTTAAATCCGTGTCTTTTAAAAAACTAATTGAATTAAAACATTTTATGACAGAGTGATCAATATAAACTTAAGGCATGAATACAAACAAAGAAAAAAGTTTTTAAAAAGATAATACTAAGAGAAGCTATTCATTAATAAATTTGAGAACTTAGACAATATCTTAGAAGTATATAATTTAGCCACACTCACTTCAGAATAAATAGAAAGCCTGAATAACAGTATAATCATTAAGTAAATTGAATGAATAGTTATGTACCTGCTCACTTAAGAAAAGATTAATAAAAGATTCCTGTTAAGAAAAGATTAGGCCAGAAGAGTTTTAGGATTAAGTTTTATTAAACTGTCAAGGTAAAGATAATTCTAATTAAAAACTCTTCTGGAGATTAGATAAAGAGAAAATACTTCTAATGCAATTTATAAGGCCAAAACTCCTTGTTACCAAAATATGACAAAAAGAATGAGAAAAGAAAATTGCAGGCCAAAATTACCCACAAACTTAAAAGAAAAAATGCTAAACAAAATATTGTCAAAATAAGCCCAGAATTTATTTAAAAACCTAATGCTCATGACCAAGTTGATTTAATATTAGAAAACCCATTAATGCAATTCACCACATTAACAAATTGAAGTCAAAAAACAAAACAATTATCTCAACAGTTGCAAAAATAAGTATGTAATGACATTTGCTCATATTCATTATAAAAATCATGCTAAAGATCATATGCTAAAACCAACTAGAAATAACATATTTAGTGGTGAAACAGTAGAAGCTATTTATCTTAAAATCAGCATATTTTTAAAATAGCACTTTGGAATTCTAGGGGATACAATGAAAAAGAAAAAGAAAAAGAAGATACAAATATGGGAAAACAGGATATTAAATTGTCATTATTTTTTCAAATGATATGACTACTTGCATAGAAAAATGCAAATTACCTATATACGTTAAAAATGAAAAAGTTTCTAGGGTGGCTGAAAGTAAGGTTAACATTCATCCATAATAAGACTTATACTATCAGCTAAGATGAAGCAACAGAGACTGAATTTACCCACCCATCTTAAGTGACTAAAAATATAAGACAAAATATATTAAACAACAATTTTTAAACATTGGCAACAGGTGGAATAAGACATCCCTGTGAGAGAGAAGAAAGTAAGGCAGTGGAGTGAATAGATTAGCCTAGCTAACTGCTAAGAGTGAATGTTGAGATGGCAGTACAAGGAGGAGAAGCCCAACTGGGTGGCCTCATGACCTCCCTAAGTTGAGCTGTTGGGACTGGGAGTCTGGGACATGTATGTAAGAAATTGCGTGAAGAAGGGAAAAGAATTACTCAAAAGAAACAGAGGGAACTATTACTGGAGCTCACATAAGGTCCAGAACATGACCCATAATGAGGAAAAAAAAATCAATAAAAACTGATAAGTAACACAGATGATGTGAACTGAGAGAAAGTTTAAACATGTTAAGTAGTGACCTAAAGATTTAAAACATATACGAAACTTAGGTGGATGAAAAATATATTGGATGGAATTAACACTGCAGAAGAAAATATTTAGGAACGTGACGACATAATGACTTGTTTGATTTTAGCAAACCAAATTCAATAATATATAAGAAGTATAATGCATCACTACCAAATACTGTTTGTCCCAGGTATGAAAAGTGATTTTAACATTTGAAGATTTTTAAACACATTTCACTATATTAATAAACAAAAAAAGAAAAAAATACATAATTTTGAAGGATTCAACAAATTCAATTGATAAAACCTAGGAAGAATTCCTAATAAATAAACCCCACCACAAAAGGAAAGAGAGGCTTTCTTCAGTTTGATAAAGGGAAGTAAGACAATACCACAGTTAATGGTGAAAAACTGAATGCTTCTCCTCAAGAACAATGAAGGTTGTCCACTTTCACAATTTCCATTCAACAGAGTACTGGAGGTGCTAGGCAGTGCAATAAGGCAAGAAAATGAAAGAAGACATCTAAATTGGAAAGCAAGAATTTAAATTGTCTTAATTTGTAGACAACATGATTGTTTATGTAGAAAATTTGATGAAAGATACAAAAAATAAATACAAAAATAACTCACAGAGCTAAAAATATACTGGCAATAAAAATTATGCAATGAAGCTGAAAAATAACACTTCTTATGGCATCTTAAAATATGAAATACCTGGTGGGTAAATTTGACAAAAATATATAAAAAATCTATGTAGTAAAACTACAAAACATTGTATAGAAAATTTTTAATAGATTTTAAGAAGTGTAGAGACATACTGTCCTCTTGAGTTAGAGGATTCAATATTGTTAAGATGTCAGTTCTTCTCACATTGACCTATATAGATTCAGAGGCAGCGTCAGTAATATCCTAACATAGGTTTTGTCAGAATGATTAACTAGTTCTAATGTTCATTTGGAAATGCAAAGGACCTAGAAAAAAGTTTTTGAAAATAAACAGCACCTTTGGATTTAAAACTTATTATAAAGCTATAGTAATCCAGGCAGTGGAATATTGTCATAAAGATAGACACAAATCAATAGAACAGAATAGAGTCTAGAAATAGACCCATTCAGATACAGACAATTGATTTTCAACAAAGTGCAAAGGCAATTCAGTGGATAAATGGTGGTCTTTTTTTTGTATAACAAATATTGTTTGAACATTCAGTATTCATAGGCAAAACAATGAGCTTTGATTCATCTTGTGTACCATATACAAAAATTAACTACAAATTAGTCATAAACCTAAATGCAAAGCCTAAACTGTAAATCTTTACAAGAAAACATAGGGGGAAAAGCCCTTGTGACCTTATGTTGAGCAACAATTGCTTAGATAGACACTGTAAGAACTGTTCATAAAAAGACAAATTGATAAATAAAACTTCATTGAGATGAAAAACTTCTGCTTGTCAAAACACACCATTAAGGAAATAGAAAGTGAAGACATAGACTGTGATAAATATGTATAAAGCTTGTATCTAGTAAGAAACTTATATCCAGAGTACTCAAAACTCAACAAGAAGAAAACAACACAATTTTAAAACCTGGCAAAAGATTTGGGGGAGCCTGGCTGGCTCAGTCAGAGGAGCATGTAACTCTCCATCGTGGGGTCATGAGTTAAGTCCCCAACATTGGATCTACAGGTTACTTAAATAAATAAACTTAAAACAATTGGCAAAAGATTAGATACTTTACAAAGAAAGTATATGGATGGACTATAGGTACATAAAACATCGCTGGTCATTAGGGAAATTCCAACTAAAACCATCTAGGATATTACCTTACAACCTGACCACTGATGTCTGTCTGAAGGCTTCCAGCTTCCATGGGAATCACGGGTAATTTTAGTTAATTTCAGCTTTGGAGGTGGTGGTGGCTACCTGTTACCACCACCCTCCCAACCCCCAGTCCCCAAACAGGTGGTCATAGCTTCATTCCTGGAGTATCTTGCAAGTGACTTGTTGAAGCCAGAATGGACAACAAGGACCTTGTTCTTCAAATATCAAGGACCTGTATTCTGGTCACTGATTGTGGCTTCTGATTGTGGGGGTGCCGATAGAGAGGTGGGCTCATTATTGTTGCAACTCCCTCTGCCTAGGGATTTAAGAAACCAAAGCCTTGTTATTTTCCATTTATTTTTCAATTTTTTCCTGTTTGGGAACCAGACATTTAAAGACTAGGGCAAAAATAATTGCATAAATGGTAGAATTTAAAAAGTCACTGTACGTATCTAAGAAAAAGCACATGCTAAAAGAACACCTAATAAAATTTTAAATATATGCCTTAGGCTGATCTTTGGCATAGAGCCACACTACAACAGTTAAAAAAAAAAAAAAAAAAGAGCAGGGACGCCTGGGTGGCTCAGTCGTCTAGCATCGGACTTTGGCTCAGGTCATGATCCCATGGGTGGTGAGTTCGAATTCCACATCAGGTGAGCTTGAGCCCTGCTTTGGGTGAAAAAACATGAGCCCTGCTTCAGGTGAGCTCCGCGTCTCTCTCTCTCTCTCTCTGTCTCTCTCTGTCTCTCTCTGTCTCTCTGTCTTTTTCCGCCCCTCAGGGGATTCTCTCTCTCTCTGCCACTTACTCACTTGTGCCCTCTTTCTCTCACTCTCTCTCAAAAAAAAAAAAAAAAAAAAAAAGCAAAACTCCATAAAACCCAGGGGAAAGGAAAGAATCTTGATTTCAAGACGTACCATATTATAAGATTAAAATATCCAGTTTTCAACAAAAATCATGAGACATACAAAGAAACGGAAAAATATGGCCCATTCAAAAGAAAAAAAATAAGTCAACAGAAACATCATTGAGAAAGATCACATGGTGATCTTACTAGAAAAAGACTTGTGTAAAACTGTCTTAAGGATGCTCTAGAGCTACCAGAGGATGTGAACAAAGCCAAGAGAACAATGTATGAACAAAATGGAAATATCAATAAGGATATTTCAATATTGATATCAAATATCAATAAGGAAATATCAATAAGGAGATAGAAAACACAAAAGGAACCCAAACTAAATTCTGGAGCTGAAGAGTACAACAATTGAAATAAAAAATGTACTACAGTATTTAAAAACAAATTTGAGTGGTCAGACGAAAATGTTGTGAAAGATATAATAATTTAGGAAGAAAAAAGATTGAGGAAAAGGAACACAGCCTAAGGGAGCCGTGGGACACCCTCGAGTGGGACAACATGCATTGTGGGAGTTCCAAAAGAGAAAAGAGAAAGGGTCAGAGAAATTATCTGAAGAAATAATAACCACAAAATCCAAAATCTGATGAAATACATGAATATATACCTTTAAGAATATCATTAAATCCCAAATAGAATAAACTTAGAGACATATAGGACATATTAGTATGACACTGTCAATTTTTGCATTCGGGTTCATAGGGGATATTGGCTTGCAATTCTCCTTTTTAACTGGGGTCTTTGGTTTTGGAATCAAGGTAATGCTGGCCTCATAGAATGTGTTTGGAAGCTTTCCTTCCATTTCTATTTTTTGGAATAGTTGGAGAATAGGCATTAACTCTTCTTTAAATGTTTGGTAGAATTTCTCTGGGAAACCATCTGGCCCAGGATTCATTTGCTGGGAGATTTTTGATTACTGATTCAATTTCTTTGCTGGTAATGGCCTGTTCAAATTTCTATTTCCTCCTGTTTGAGTTTTGGTAGTGTGTGAGTTTATGGGAATTTGTCCATTTCTTTCAGATTGCCCAGTTTGTTGGCACATAATTTTTCATAGTATTCTCTTATAATTGTTTGTATTTCTGTGGAGTTGGTTGTGGTCTCTCCTCTTTCATTTGTGATTTTATCTATTTGAGTCCTCTATCTTTTCTTTTTGAGAAGTGTGGCTAGGGGTTTATAAATTTTATTTATTCTTTAAAAAATCAGCTTTTAGTTTCATTGATCTGTTCTTTTGCCTTTTTTGTTTGTATATCATTTATTTATGCTCTAATCTTTATTATTTCCTTTATTCTGCTGGCTTTGTGTTTTACTTTCTGTTTCTTTTCTAGCTCCTTTGGGTGTAAGGTTAGGTTGTGTATTTGAGACGTTTCTTGCTTCTTGAGATACTAGAATATTGAATTCAACATACATTAAAAGAATTGTTCACCGTGATCAAGTGGGATTTATTCCTGGGATGCAGGGTGGTTCAATATTTGTAAATCAACCAATATGATACACAACATTAATAAAAGAAAGAATAAGAACCATATGATCCTGTCAATAGATGTGGAAAAAGCATTGGACAAAATACAGCAGCCTTTCTTGATAAAAATCCTCAAGGAAGTAGGGATAGAAGAAACCTACCTCAACATAATAAAAGCCATACATGAAAAAAGCCCATAGCTAATATCATCCTCAATGGGAAAAAAACAGAGCTTTCCCCCTAAAGTCAGGAAAGTGAGAGTGATGTCCACTCTCACCACTGTTGTTCAACATAGTACTGGAAGTCCTAGCCTCAGCAATCAGACAACAAAAAGAAATAGAAGGCATCAAAATTGGCAAAGAAGTCAAACTTTCATTCTTCACAGATGACATGATACTCTAGTGGAAAAAACTGCAGAACTGGTATGTAACTTCAACAAAGTCACAGGATTTAAAGTCAATGTACAGAAATCAGTTGCATTTCTATATACCAGTGATGAAGCAGCAAAAAGAGAAATTAAGGAATCAATCCCATTTGCAATTGTACCAAAAACTATAAGATATCTTAGAATAAACCTAACCAAAGAGGTAAAAGATCTGTACGCTGAAAAATACACAAAGCTTATGAAAGAAAGTGAGGAGGACACATAGAAATGGAAAGAATTCCATGATCATGGATTGGAAGAAAAATATTGTTAAAATGTCAATACTACCCAATGCAATCTATACATTCAATGCAATCCCAATCAAAATAACACCAGCATTCTTCAAGAGCTAGAACAAAAAATCCTAAAATTTGCATGGAACCAGAAAAGACCCTGAATAGCAAAAGTAATGTTGAAATAGAAAACCGAAGCTGGAGGCATCACAATTCCTGACTTCAAGCTGTATTACAAAGATGTAATCACCAAGACAGCGTAGTGCTGGCACAAAACAGGCACATGGATCAATAGAACAGAATAGAGAACCCAGAAATGGACCCACAAATGTATGGCCAATTAATCTTCAACAAAGCAGGAAAGAGTATCCAATGGAAAAAAGAGAGTCTCTTCAGCAAATGGTGTTGAGAATACTGGACAGAGACATGAAAAAGAATGAAACTGGACCACTTCCTTACACCATATGCAAAAATAAGATCAAAATGGATGGAATACCTAAATATGAGACAGGAAACCATCAAAATCCTGGAGGAGAAAACAGGAAGCAACCTCTCTGACCTTGGCCGCAGCAACTTCTTACTACACATGTCTCTGGATGCAAGGGAAATAAAACAAAAATGAACTATTGGCACCTCATCAAGATAAAAATCTTCTACACAGCAAAGGAAACAATCAACAAGCTAAAAGACAACTGATGGGATGGGAAAAGATATTTTCAAATGACATATCAGATAAAGGGTTAGTATCTAAAATCTGTAAAGAACTTATTAAACTCAACACCTGAAACAAATAATCCAGTGAAGAAATGGGCAGAAGACATGAATAGACACTCTCCCAAATAAGACATCCAGATGACAAACAGACACATGAAAATATTCTCAGCATCACTCATTATCAGGGAAATACAAATCAAAACCACATTGAGATACCACCTCACACCTGTCATAATGGCTAAAATTAACAACTCAGGAAACAGCAGATGTTGGCAAGGATGTGGAGAAAGGGGAGCCCTCTTGCACTGTTGGTGGGAATGCAAACTGGTACAGCCACTCTGGAAAACAATACGGCTACTGTCAAAAATAGAACTACCCTATGACCCAGCAATTGTGTTACTAGGTGTTTATCCAAAGTATACAAAAATGCTGATTCGAAGGGCACATGAACCCCAGTGTTTATAGCAGCACTATGAACAATAGCCAAATTATTGAGAAAGCTCAAATGTCCAGTGATGAATAGACACACACACACACACACACACACACACACACACACAGTGGAATACCACTTGGTAACCAAAAAGAATGAAATCTTGCCATTTGCAGCAACATGGATGGAACTAGAGTGTTTTATGCCAAACAAAATAAGTCATTCAGCGAAAGAAATGTATGATTTCACTAATACGTGGAATTTAAGAAACACAACAGATGAACATAGGGAAAAGGAAGGAAAAATAACATAAAAACAGAGAGGGAGACAAACCATAAAAGACTTTTAAATGCAGAGAACAAACTGAGGATTGCTGGATGGCAGGGGAATGGGGGGATGGACTAACCGGGCACCTGTTGGGATGAGCACTTGGTGTTATATATAAGTGATGAATCACTGAATTTGACTTCTGAAATCAATACTCCAGTCTATTTTAACTAGCTTGAAATTAAATAAATAAATAAATAAATAAATAAATAGAATGACACTGTCAAGATCCAAAGACAAAGAAAGAACTTTAAAGTAGCAAGAGAAAGGCAGCTAGTCATGTGCAAGCTATTGTTAAAAAGATTATCAGCATATTTCTCATCAGAAATCTTGGAGGTCAGAAGGCAGTGAGTTGATAAATTTGAAGTGCTGAAGGAAACAAATCAACCGAGAATCCTATACCCCCAATGCTGTCCTTCAAAAATGAAAGCGGGACTAAGTCCCAGATAAAAGCTTAGGGAGTCTGTTACCACTACACTTTCCTTGGAAGAAGTGTGAACAGGAGTCCTGTAGTTGCAGTGAGAGTTACTATACGAGATAGTAACTCAAAGCTGTATGAAATAAATACAGATATTTGGTAAAAGCAAATACATGAACAATCATAAAATCTAGTATTATTGTAACTTTGACTTGTAATTCCACTTTTTTGTTTTCTCCATGATAAAAGGGGCCAATGCATGAAAATAATAATTAATCTATAGTTTTTTGATACACAATTAATGAAGATGTGATTTTGTAACACCAATAACTGAAAGCAGGTGGTGAACAATTTTTGTATGCTATTACATTTTTTAGTATAATTTCAAATTAGAGTGTTATAACTTTAGGATGTTAAATATAATTCCCATGGTAATCATAAAAAATACTGTAAATTATATACAAGAGAAAATGAGAAGGAAATTAAAGTGTTTCACTGCAAAAAAAATCACTAAACACAGAAGATAGTATTACAGGAAATAAGGGATAAAATAAGCTAGAAGACATATAGAAAACAATTAGCAAAATGGCAGAAGCAAGCCCCTCCTTATCAGTAATTACTTTAAATATAAATGGGTTAAACTGTAGGATCAAAAGATAGATATAGTAGAATGAATAAAGAAACAAGATCTAGATATATACTGTGCATAAGAGACTCATTTTATTTCTTATTATTACTTTAAATTTTTTTAAGTTTATTTTGAAAAAGAGGGAGAGCCTAAGAGAGTGGGGGAGGGATGGAGAGGGAGGGAGAGAAAGAATCCCAAGCAGGCTCTGTGTAATCAGCACAGAGCCCCACGCAGGGATCGATTTCATGAATCATGAGATCATGACCTGAGCCAGGATCAAGAGTTTGATGCTTAACCAACTGAGTCATGCAGGCACCCCGAGATTCATTTTAGATCCAAATACCAAATACATTGACAGTGAAAGGGTGGAGAAAGACATTTCATAGAAATAATAACCAAAAGATAGTGGTGTGATTATACTAATATCAGACAAAATAGACTTTAAATGAAAAAGTTTTAGAAGAGACAAAGTAGAACATTGTATATTTGTAAAAATTTTAATGTATCAGGAAGATAAGACAGTTATAAACATTTACACACTAAATAACAGACCATCCAAATAAAATAAAGAAAATGGACAAAATTCAAGGGAGAGACAGATTATTCTACAGTAATAGTTGTAGACTTTAGTACCTCACAATCAATAATAAATAGGTCTATCAGACAGTAGACAAATAAGGAAATAGAAGACTTGAACAGCACAATAAACCAACCAAATCTACATGACATATATAGAACACTCTACCCAACAGTGGAATACACATTCTTTTCAGGTACACATGGGACATTCTTCAAGATAAACCATATTGTAGGCCACAAACAAAGCAATGGATAAACAAAGCATGGTATATGCATGCAATGGCATTTTACTTAGCCTTAAAAAAGAACACAGTTCTGATACATGTTATGACATGGATGGACCTTGAAGGTAAGTGAAATAAGTCAAACACAAAAGATAGATATTGTATATAATTCTACTTATATGAGATACCTACATAATCACATTAAGAAAGTAAAACAGGATTACCAAGAGCTGGGGGGGAGGAGAGGAATGGGAAGTTAATGTTTAATAGGCACAGAGTTTCAACTGGAAAGTATTCTGTAAATGCACAGTGGTGATGGTTATACCAAAATGTTAGTGTACTTAATGCCACTACTTAAATGGTAAATTTTATGTTTTGAATATTTTACCACCATAAAAAAAATTAAGAGAAGAAAAAAAACTAACAACAAGTATTGGGAAGGATAAGGAGAAACTAGAACTCTCATATCCTGTTGGTGGGAATAAAAATTTGTATATTCAATTTCGTGAGAGTGTCACAGTTTGTTCAAAATCCAAACACTTATCTACCATGTGATCCAGTCATTCCACTCATAGGTATTTTCTTTTCCAAGGGAAAAGGGAATATGTTATTACAAATACTTGTACAAAAATGTTTATAGAATCTTTATTTGTAATGAACCCAAATTGCAAACACTCAAATGCCCATCAGCATATGAATGGATAAACTATAAATAAACTATGATAGTTGAATACTTCTTCACAAAAAAGAAAGTAACTATTGATATATGCTCTAGTATTGATGAATCTCAAATAAAAAAGTAAAAAAGTGAAGACAAAAACAAAAAACAAACCACACTGTGTGATTTCCGTTTATAAAAAATTCCTGAAAATGGAAACTAATCTATATGATGGAAAGTAGAGCAGTGTTTCCTTGAGGTTGGAGAGATGGAGGAGGACCAGAAGGGAGGAACTGTAGAGGAGCATTTGGAACCTTTTACTGGTGATAATTATGTTCATCATATTAATTGTGTGGGAGGTTTCATGGGCATATACATTGGCAACTTATAAAATTACACACTTTAAATATGTGCAGTTTATTATATATCAGAAATACATCAATAAAAAGATTTAAAAAACATGAGACACACCTGTTAGAAAAGCTAAACTTTAAGCAATTGAATATACTAACTATTGGAGAGGTGAGTGAACTGCAATTCTAATACATTGCTAATACACATAAAATAATTCAACCATTTTGGAAGACATTTGGAAACTTCTTAAAAATTTAAATGCATATCTATCCTATCGTCCAGCTATTCAACCTTTAGAGACTTTTCATAAGAGAAATTAACGTGTATGTCCATACAACAATTTTCAGACTAATATTAATAGAAAATTTGTAGCAATAGGTGATGGTAATAGACATGTAATAGAATATTATTCAGCATTAAAAATGCCTGCACTAATATGACAAGAGCTGTATAATCTCCTTATAAAGAAAATTTAAAACTTTTCAGACATCAAAGTAGACTAATGTAAATGGGTAAATGTAACCTATTCAGGGATAGACAGACTCATGTGGCAAAAACACCACATCTTTCCAAATTTATACTTAGTTCCCAAGAAACAGGATGAGCTGACTCTAAAATAGATCAGGAAGAACAAGAGGACTCTAATATCTAAAATAGTCTCAAGAAGGACCAAGTAATAAAACTTGTCCTATTAGATAATAAGACTTTAAGTGAAGCTGTAGTAATTAAGACAGAGTAGTATTAGCTTAGGGATAGTGTTTAATAGACAAAAACAGATGCACAACATGCATGCAGAGCTGGTATGAAATAGCTACCTTTCAGAAATTGAGGACATAATAGATTATTTAATCAATGAGTATCCTGACTGAAAAACATTAACTTTCATATTGACATAAAATTTAATTCCAGTTGGTTGAAAGATCTGAGTTAAAAAGAAAACTTGTGAAAAATTTACAGGAAAATCTGGGAAAAGTTGTTGTAACTGAGATAGGAAAGGTTTTCTCCACAAGGAGTTAAAAAACGCAAACCATAAAGAAGAAGATGGATATATTTAAACACTTCAAAAGCAAAACAAAAACAATCTGTTCATTAAAACTTTACACTCATCATAAAAAAAAAATGAAAAGACAAGCCACAAACTGTCAGAAGACATTTATACCACATAAGACAAAGAATTAGAATCTAGAATATATTAAGGTTCAATTATTTTAAAGAAAAATGCTAAGAATCCAATAGAATAATGGACAAAAAGACATGAGCAAAGCATTTCCTAGAGGAAACATGAAAGATCAGGACATATATAAAAAGTGCTCAATCTTATTACTAATCAGGAAAATACAAATTAAAACAAAATGTGGTAGTATTTAGCACTTATTAGATTGGTGAATAAAAAAAAGACAGAACAACTTTTGGTGAACATATGAAGCAAAAGTCACTCTTATCTACTGCTGGTAGATGTTAGCACAATTCTTTTGGAATACAATTGGCATTATCTTGGAAGGTTGCAAGTATGTAGATATTATTATCAAGCAATTTTATGCTTACCAGTAAGTTTTTCTTCTACAGAAAATCTGACACATTGACATTAGATGACATGAAAAAAAAAAAGGTTTATAGCACAAAGGTTTGGGATAACAAAAATCTGAAAATGAAGCAAATGTCCATGCATAAATGATATGCTCATACAGTAAACTACTACACAGCAGAGAAAATGAATGGACTACAGCCACATACATGAGCAGAACAAATCTCAAACACTGCTGGTGAAAATGGCAAGTCACAGAGGAAGAAACATGTATAATACCATTTATACAAAATTATTTTTTCTATTTTTAAGTTTATTTATTTAGTTTGAGGCAGAGAGCACAAGCAAGGGAGGGGCAGAGTGAGGGAGAGAGACAATCCCAAGCAGGCTCTGAGCTGTTAGTGCAGAGTCTGATGTGGGGCTCGATACCACAAACTGTGAGATCAATCAAGATCTGAGCAGAAATCAGGAGTCATATGCTTAACTGACTGAACCAGTCAGGTGCCCCTATACAAAATGCTCTTAAGTGATAAATATTTAACAATATATTACTTAGAGAAACTTACATATGTTTCCCAACTTTGAAAGTAAAGGGAATCATAAGCTTTAGGAAAGGGATAGGTATCATACTGAAAGGAGCTGGGTGGAAATTAATACAATAATTTTATTTTTTATAACTTAAAGTTGTTATATTCTTTTACATATAGGAAATATTTTATAATAGTAATAATCATCATAATTATTATTATAAAGGCATCTAGCCTTTATACAAACTTCTGGCATTATTCAGAGATAATACTGATTCCTTAAGCAACTACTTCATTCAACACACTGTGTTAAACACTGCATTTCAGGAGTAGGAGATGAGTTGAACTGACTTTTTAATGGCACTAGAATCTTCTTTACAGGTAGTTAGATACTTGGATGCAGTAAATACTCCCAAAGCTGGGGTCATTGCAATGTCTAGCCTTTCCTGAAGGCTCTGAGTACGGAGCTTCTTCATCAGAAATGTGGTTTTGTGTTAACCAGACTTAAATATTTTCTTAGAAAATGTCTCTTTCCAGAATTAGTGCTATCACTTGGTTGGGTCAGACAATAAGAAACATGAACTGGGGGGACCAGGGAGAGGATAAAGTTCTTTTCAAATCTTTGCACTTGTACCTACGTGGACCCCTGAAAG
The DNA here is from genome assembly GCF_023721935.1 of Panthera uncia. NCBI lineage: Eukaryota > Metazoa > Chordata > Mammalia > Carnivora > Felidae > Panthera > Panthera uncia. The sequence continues at coordinate 109,658,701 of NW_026057584.1, forward strand.
TGGAATGAGTTCATTCTCACTATTTATTTGGTATTGAGTGACACAATCTTATTTCTGCGTAATTAGGAAGAGAAGAAGCATTCCTGAGGCTGTGACTGCTAAATGACAAGACTGTACATTTGAACCACCATTAGAAACCTCAATTAATTTTCAACAGCAGCTGGAATGTTTGCAATTGATGTGTTTGATCAGTATTTCTCCTGTTGAAAGGTGGAGTTGGGCAAGCTGAGGCAGGGGCCCTGCTGTTAAACTCTTGCCCATTTTCCGAAAAAGTGCACAAATGAATTTCCTCAATTGGAGGTTAATTTTATGTAATGTTTCTTAAGTTTTGGCTTATCTGCCTTCCTCTGGCTTATCCATACTAGTATTTAGAATAAAGTGATATCAGGTTAAATTCCAGTTAGATATTTGGTTTTCAGTAGTTTCTAGATTTCCTGAAACAAGAGAATTAGAGAAAAAACAACACAGCTGTGTCCAGAACCCATAATTATAAGGTCCACCCACAGAGAATGAATAGCAGTCACTGACATTCCTTGACATGGAGCTTGTCTCTGAAGGGAGGAACTATGTTTCATTTGTCTTTATATTACCAACTCCTAGAATAGAGCTTGTGCCCAAGTAGGCAACCTGTGGTTCACCATCACAATGAATGAAAGGATGGATGGGTAAGCACAGCCAGTATAGACACTATAGTGCTAATGGAGAGCAAGCAACCAAAGTGTGGACACCATGGTGCTGGTGGAGGGCACAGAACACCCACCGTGAACACCACAGTACTGATGGAGGGCACAGAACCCCCAGTGTGGACTCAGCAATGCTGATGATGAGCACAGAGGGCCTTGGGTGAGTTATACAGGCCAACTAGGCTGTGAGTGTGCAAAGAGAAGATCGACTTTTTCAAAAGGGAGAATTTATTAAATGTCTACAACATGGCAGGAGTGTGCTATGTTCTTTGCATGGTGTTTTTTTTTTTTTTTCATTTAATCCTCTGGATTAAGTATTCTTATACTGAATTTATAGATAAGGATATTGAGGCATAAGGAAATGAAGACAATTTCCTGAGGCCTCAGAGCCAGGTTTGTCCAGTGCTAAAGCCTGTGATTTTTCTATTAAACTACATGGCACCATTTTAAAGCTGGTTGGTGTATCTTTTGGATTTGGTCAACAGTGAACATATGGACAATTTTGGATTTAAACATTTCTTTGTCAGCAATAGCAGTTGGCTTCTTTTTTTTCTACTGCAGATCAGGTGGGTAATGATCTTATTTTTTTCATTCTATTTCACTATAAATATAGGTAATAGTAGATAAGGTTCAGTGAGAGGGAAAGGAAAAAAAGCACTGTCACCCCCCCTACCCCCTGACCTTGGCTTTGTTTTTCTGTATTCTGAATGTGGGAACTTGAACTTTCTTAGGTATGCCCTGGCATCAGAGGGGGGTCCTGACAGTCTGCATCCTTGGATTCAGTCCTCATGTGCTGGCTCGCAGAGGCTAACTCAGGCTATGAGGAGGGTGAGGGCAGACAGAGCTGCCCATCAGCTTCCTGGAAACCATGAGAGGCAGATATTCACTCCAATACACCTTGCTGCCTAGGAATGTGGGGCTTCTTGTGTAGGTCTTATAGGCAGTCTCACTGGTAGTATTTCCTCCAGATCCTCATAGTTCTGCCTTCAGTAGAAACTAAGGATGGTTCAGAAAGAAAGCATGCTGGGCATTGGGAATCCCTAATGGAGATGGGGAGAGGCCTTATCCAAAGCTTTGGGAAATGCAGAGGAAGCTGTAGGAGGAGGATGCTGTAAGTGGCAAGGAGTGTGCATGGGGTCACATGAGCATATATGACGTGTGGTTCCGAACTTGGAACTGAAAGGGAATGGTTTTGTTTTAACATCGTATTTGTATATGATTCTACTTTTCTTCATACTTTTCTGAATTTCTGAAAGTAAAGTAATGAATTTTCCTTTTATGAAGGGCATAACTTTTGTGTTGAGGACACAGCAGAATCTCTCAGCACATATATGATTTGTAACAAACCAATATGAATTTGTATTCATGCTACTGAAACTGAGGGGTGGAAAATCCTGATGTGTGCTTAGCAAGCAAGGAAGGTCCTGTAAATGCCCCACAGGGCCTCATTGTGAAAATGCAAATATAAAGTATATAAGGTGCCTTTAATAGTCCTTATCTTGGGAAATTTTAGGAACCAGATCCAGCAGTGGAAACTATAACTTTTCTTAGGTCCAGGAACTCTGTGCAGAAGGGAGGTCACAGCCTGCAGAGATGGTGGCCAACCTGGACAACCCTGTGTTCAGAGGAAGTTTTAATCCAGATGTCTGAACACTATACTGTAAGAAACTCATGATGTGATTTAAAGGAGAATAAGAGGGAGGGGAACGGCTTTGTCTAGATTCACTATGTTTACTGCCACTGAAATAGATGAGAATCATTTTTTCTTTTTTTGTGTTTTAAGTTTACATGTTCCTAAGAATCCTGATTCAGTTTAGTAGATGGAAAACAAAAACAAAAACAAAAACACTTGTCAATGCTGACATTGAGTTCATTTCCTTCCTCCTCTCCACTGTTCAAATCTGTGATCAGAAATAGTTTTTCCATAGGTACAGCACTAGCATTTCTACAACACAGCCAGAGCCCACAGATGTCTACTTGGTATCACATTCCAGCAGCACTTCCTGAGAATATTTCCAGGCTCAGAGTCCCCATAAACTTAGGATTGCACGACTGCTGCTTTGGTAATGTCTCCCCAAATGATGGGTCCTGCCTGTCTGGGGAGCAGTGATGTCTGGGGAAGAGGCAGTCATGTGGTGAGAGCATTGAGCCCACTCCCTGTGGTCCTTTGTATTCTTTCAGCCTGGATATCTCTGTCCCTTCTCCACCATCCCTCGTGAGTTCCTGAGGACAACCTACCTCCTGGCATCTGACCAGCTTTTCTGTCTCTCAAATATCCTTTCCCACCTGAACCCACTAATAGAATACATTTTATTTTTCCTTCAAAGCTCATCTTGCAGGCAGAACCTCTTCCTGGTGCTCCTCAAGTGCCCCCCCCCCCACTCTTCTTGCATAGGCCCTGTGCTTCCCTATCTTAATCATGGTTCTTTGTCTATGTGTTCTCTTCTAGTGCCCTCAATTCACTACACTGACTATCTGGGAATCCTTATTGAATGTGCATCCTCCGAGCCTTTGGATGTCAAAGTCTTGTCCTGGCTCACATACCCCTGCCCACTGTTGTCAGACACAGACCCTGACCTTGAGTGTACATGGTCTAGGTCAAAGCTAGCCATGACCTTCTGGAATATGCTCCCACCAGCATTCCCTTGGACATGAATGGCAGGACACAAACTGAAGGCCTGTGCATGTATCTGGCTTCTTGTCTTTCATTTCCTCTACAAGCCATCAAGACTAAGAGACACACCTTCATCCTGCCTCCAGACATCTCCAAAATCTGTGCCTAGCTCTCTACCCTGCTGCCCACTCTGGTTCTGGCCACCTTCAGCTTTCTCTCTGGATGAATGGGACAGCCATCAAGCTATCCCTGTCTCTTCCATTCCTTCCTCCACACTGGAGTCTGGACCAACAGCTTAGATCTCTGGGCCCCCAGAAGAGTTTCTCTTCTGCTGCACACCTTTGCCCCTGCAGGGCAGGAAGCTAAGGGTTTCTGCCAGCAGGAAGTGTGAATGCTGTTTCTGGGGCACAGAGGGTGCTCCATGAGGATGTGTGGGCTTTATAGGGACAGCTCTGCCATGGTGCACCAGTGACCTTGTACTGTCCACATAAGCCATGTAGCCAAACTCTCAGACTGCAGCCTCTCAGAGTCTTGGCAGAATGCCTTGTAATTTTCTGGGAACATGGTGGAAAGGGGACGCATGAAGGACTGCTCAGAGGCCATCTCCCACTCACCTTCCTGCACCTAGCAAACTGTCATGGGACAGTTTCTTATGGCCTCCCAGATTCTGATGCCTCACTAATGGGCTCCTCAGGAGTGGGGTATCCCCACTCACTCTCAGCCATCTACCCCTTCCATTACAGTATAAAGGAGAAGGACATGGAGAGCTGGCACCATTAGCCACCCTGCCTTGTGCTGTCCATGTCAGCAATAACCAGAATCTAAATGCATTCTGTTGTGCCTTCATCAACTGTATCAGCCAGGCCTTGGACCTTGTCTGTATGCTTGACAGGTCTCTGTTTGTGGGGGAGTGGCCACTTACCTTTATCCAAGTGGATGGATGCCCAAGCGTAGGTGACTGTGAGGAGGAGTGGGTCCTCCAGACCCACTCCAGGTACATCCTCTTTTCTAGGCTGTGATGGTTAATGATACATTGAGTCCCAAACACAGGCTCTCCCTAAATTCCTGGGCAGTCTGCAGAGCAAGAAGGCCATGAGCACAGTGATGCAAAGCCCCCTCCCCACCAAGACCAGAAAGAGGAGGAAGAGGCCTAAATCCTTGATAGAAGATTGAAAGTTGAAGATGGGCTGTTATGCATTGGTGGGCACTGTTCTGACCACTTATTTTTACCCGAATGAGTGCAGGCCTTGAGATTGTGGGGCAAAACCTCAAGATGGTCTTACATTTTAACTGTTGGTTACTGTTGACCTTAACCAGACTTCATATGATATCTGTGGAATTACCTCTACCATGCCTGATGGAGGGAATTGGACTCTTGTAGATGTGGAAGCATCTGGTAGAAGTCTAACACAGATCCCTGGACATACCACTGTCCAGGTGCATAGCACCTAAAATGGTGATATGACAATATCCATAAGGCCAAGCAGTGCTGGCTGCTGGAGGTGGTCGTGAGCCCCCTGCGGGCAGAGCCAGCACTGTTTCACTGAGTAGTCGTGTGTCATCATGGGCAATGTGGGCAGCTGTATGCAAGAACTAGGAACTACGTTTTTTAAAAATATTTTTTAATGTTTATTTATTTTTGAGAGAGAGAGAGAGAGAGAGTGGGGCAGGGGCAGAGAGAGAGGAAGACGAAGAATCTTAAGCAGGCTCCAGGCTCTGTCAGCACAGAGCCCGATGTGGGGCTCAAACTCACAAACTGTGAGATTATGATCATGACCTGAGACAAGGTTGGATGCTTAACCAACTGAGCCACCCAGGTGCCCTGGAACTAGTTTTTTTTTTTTTGCTTTGTTTTGTTTGTTTTGTTTTTTTGATGTTGGACACTTGAGGTGATAATATGTCAAGCCGGTTACTTCTCAGCAAGAAAAAATACAATCCTCTGAGTATATTTATAAAACACTGATGTCTTGGTCCCATGCCCAAACGTCTGATTCAGTGAGTCTGTGATATGGTCAGGACATCTGAATTTTTGATGCTTTCCCCCACTCAGATGACTCTACTGGCTGCCAAAGCTGAGAAACGCTGCCTCCAAAGCCACCAGCCCCCGTGAGGTTGGTCCCTGTCAGTCCTTTGTTTCATGTGTTTTGGGGACCAGTTCCCTTTATCTTCTAACACTTGTAGTAAAATCTAGCTCATCTTTTAAGACCCGCTTTCTTTGGGAAGTCTTCTCTTGACCACTCAGCATGTTTGGTTGTTTTGTTGTGGTTGTGGCTGGTCTTTCTGCAAAGTAGCCCCCTGCATCTGGCATGAGCCTTTTAGTACAGGGCAGAGGACCAATAATAAATGCTTGAGAGTTGATGGCTTGGCTGGAACTTGTGCTGAGCCTTAACTGGAATACACTAAGCCATCGCCAACATTTATAGAATATAAACACTCCTGGACAGAATCCTAAGTGCATATAGTTTTACTTCCAAACATTTATACACAGTTCCTCTGATTAAAGGGCATAATTTGCTAACTTATTTGTCCTTCCTTATTAAAAGTCAGCAGATGTTTTTTGGCAATAAATAAAATATACATTTTTGTTAGGGGTATTCTTGCTTGTATCTGTTAGATTAAATTCTACAGTGGAGCTATTGTAATAGCAAAAGGATTCTCTGTGTTCATTATCTTGTTCCCATGACATTAGTTTTTCTCAATATTTAAATGTGTATTAACCTTATTATTAACAATTATTATTAGTGTAACAACTTACTGATCACTTACTACAGGGCAAGCAGGGTGTATTTATCTTTCTTTTAAGTTTCACAACAAACATCAAGAAGAAATTCTTACTTCCATTTTACTGGTGAAGACATTGAGCCAAACACTATCCAAGATTACAGAGTGAGATCAGAGGTTTGAATCCAGATATGGATGATCCTAAAGCTTTTTCTCTTTCTACCAACATATTTTGCCTCTGAATGTTTATTAATACTGATAGCAACTAGCATTTATTGCTAGGTGCATAGCACTATGCTATGGTTCTAAAGACCAGATAAGAAAGAAACTAAATATTCTATAAAGTTTATGTGGAGAATTGGTTGGAAAATCACACCCCCAACACAGTGAACATAGACCAGAGAAATCTACAGCGAAATATTAGTAATTATTTCTGGGTAAAAGAGTTAGAGCGACTTTTATTTTCTTCTCTGTTTTTCTATTTTCAAATATTTGTAATATGGATTTATATTATTTTTGTCTCAGAAACGATATAATTTGTTACAAAAATCTAATGAGAGAGGAAATGTCCATGGGGTAGATAAATGCCTCTGTGTGGCGGGATGTACTAGTCACTGCATTTGTATACTATAAATGCTTTCAGAAATCAAAGGCGAGACTGTGGGTGGGGCTGGAAAGTCCAAGATATATATTCATGGAAGTTGGGCTGGGCTTTGAAGAACTGAAGGGCTTTTGGGAGGCAGAGGGTGTGGGAGAGGAGAGCAACTGGTGAAAGGCCTGGGAAAGTGTGGACAGGCTGTTTCAGATGAGTAAGGAGGAGGGCTTCTCTGCTTCTGATGGCTGTGGGAAGAGCCTCCTCTATGTAGCCTCTTGTAGTATCTGGATTTGCCATGTGTGTTTCTTGCTGAAGTTGAGTGGTCTCAGGCTATCAGGACCACCAATGTGCCCAGTTTCCTCAGATAGTGAGGAATGAAGAAGAATGAAGAAAGAATGAAGCCCGGGGACAGGAAGATGCACAGGAAGAAGGACCAGGACCTAACCTGCGATTTGAAACAGAAGCTCTCAACTGATTTTCTGGCATTATTGCTTACTTGGCTTACTTACTGTCTTTGCCAACATTAGCATTATCTTTTACATTTATGATGCAGCTTTGCTCATCACTTCTTCCCAGAATAAGCACTCTGTATGCCAGTAGTAGACCTCTGTTATTTGAGAATGAAGTACTAAATGAGCCCTTTTTAACAAATGAAGAAAGTGAAGTGAGTTGTGAAGAAATAGATACCTTGTCCAAATTTGTATAGTAATCAACACTTAAAAAAAATATGGCTTATTCCAGACTCTTTGCTTCTTTCATGATATTGTAGCTGCTTTTTAAAAACCCTGGATCATGTTCTGATGGAGCCGAGAATTGAATTGACAAACAAGGTTAAGAGAAGCACAAACATAAAGGTTATTAGGGCTAGAATGAAACAAAAGAGACTCCCACTATACAAGAGGGGCTCCTTAAGGAGGAGGCCACTACAGCATCTGAGAAGAATGCTTATATTGGTTACAGTGGCGGGACCTCTTGAAGGGGAGTTACTGTGCAGCTGGTGAACCAGGATATGGTCCAGGGTGGTTTGTTCCAGGGAGTGGATGTTTCAGAAGGTCTGTTACTTTCTGCTCTGTTATTGTTAACAATGGGTTGCTTCTTCCTATCTGCCCAAGGTCAGTCTGTCTCCTGTCTCAATATCACTGAACCTTTCAAAAGAGGCAGCCTTGAAGCAAACCCCTTAATTTCCTAGAGTCTTGAGACAGGGAACCCCTTGTCTCTACCTTCACCAGGTATAATTCTCACCTGTGGGCCCTAACCTTTTCACAGTTTCACTTGGCACCTGGCATGAAGCTCACCACTTCCATCAGGTAGTATGAAAGAGAAGGGAGCAGAATACAAGCCTCTTCCCTTTGATGAGAGACACAAGACCTTCTCATTTGCCTTCTTATAGGGAATTTGGCTATCAGGTTCTGTTCCCTTCTTCCTTATCTGGTTCATTGGCACTCTGAAACTCTTTTTCAACCTGAATTGGATTTGGTAATTTTCTGAACCTGACATCTTGAGCCTACCTTCTTCTCCCTCCTACTTATATCAGACTCTTGTCCCTGAGGCTATTAGGGTAGTGCTGATCAATCACTATGTATATCCCTGGATACTTTTGGAAAGATCAGATTTATAGAGGAGCAAGTTTGGCAGTGACGTAATGGTGCTTCATGCTAGTTTTGAGGTGGCCATTGTCATAGTTGATAGCAAAAGGATGAATCAGGGCTAGAACTGGAGGCAGGTGGATTATGTGGTCAGGCTCCTAGACTATCCCAGAGCTTCTGGGTTTTGGATTAGCCTACCACTAAGCCTAACATTTCCCACTACTGATAATTAGTGATATTGTAAGGAGGCAGGAAAGGATAGGGTCAGCCTTCCTATTCATGAGTGAATTGTAGATACCATCCCACTTTCATATTAATTCTAGAATTCCAGCAGGAAGTAGTATCTGCAGTACATGGAATAAGATTAGAGATAGTACATCAAAGGTGATGGGAGGGCCTAACAGAAGTATTAACTCAGAGTTCTTACCTTCTGGGAAGGTAGATTTTGTAGGGGGATGACAGTTAAAATTCATATTGTGCATCATGAGGGTTACTCTGTATCTGAATAACTACTGAATGAGTGAACTAATAAGTGAATAAAGAGTTAAAAAGTTACAGGGAACACTGATTTGGTGGCATGCCTCAGTGGAAATGGGAAGGCAGATATGTGGGGACTGTTCACAGTCATCATTATTTTCATCATCATCATCATGATCATGTTTACTAACAATTCATAGTCTGTCACTATCTCCCAAGGTGTCTTTGTGAAATGATGGAAATAGCATGACTTGGAATGCAGTGGGACACTTCTATAACCACTATGAACCCCCAGTTTCTTAATGGCAAAAGAGATCATGTGTGCAGAAGTTTATAGAAGACTTGGCACATATAAGTGGTCAATAGATACTAAATTTCAGACATCATTTTGCCATCCTGAAAATTGGCTTTTGTCCACATTTCAGTATTCCCCAGTAAGCATTTTTTTGGAATTAATTTGTACTTGACCTTGAAGAAGGTAGGAAAATATCTTCTCTGAAATCCTTGGTCAAAGCTAGTAACTTTGGTCACAAGGCTTTTTTAACTTTTTTTTTTTTTGGTAGAAATATTATCTTCAATCTCAACAATATTGTCCCATCTGTTAGGTGAAAATCCAAAAATATCATTTGAAACATGAGGGGTCTTATGTTTGGAGAACTCCAGAGTTTTAATAAAGTGTTATATCCATTTAAAAGGGCAGCATTAAAAATTTAAGACAAACTCCATCCTTTTATTTGAATAATGAGCAAGGGAATTTATTCAATTGAAATGGATTCCACTCATTGAGTATTCATTGAACTTTTAATAGGAAAGATGAGATTCAAGAAAATCAAAGACAAAGTCTTGCCCTCTAAGAGCTTCTGGCCAAGTAGGGGTATGAGTATGTATTTGGGGGTGATAATTGGATTTAATTCTAGCAGCAGCTGCAATGGATGGCACCATCATGAACCAGACTCCACAGTTTTCAAGATGTCACAAGACTATTCTTATAATGTTGGCACAAAAGAATCATGATTTGGGGTACTGCTGAATCATCCCATTTTCTAAACCCTCAACAGTCTCTGGATGAATGACTAGTGTCACCATATAGATTTAAGTAGCAAGAATATCCAGTACCTGATATTCTAAGTAAATAGAGAAAATATGAGAAACAAAGCATGTGTGAGGGTCATTCAGACAAAAATAATTCTCTTATTCAATGGCCATTTATTGAATGAACACCACTCTTTTCCAGGCATTATAAAATAGAGCAGGGGGCAAAACAAACCATCACTCTCATGATGTTTAGAGCTTACTGGGAAAGACACAATATATATGTAAAATACATGGTATTTTGATATTAAAAAATGTCAAAGAGAAAAAGTAAAGACTGTAGGGAATATAGGAAGTGTTTGTGAGTGCATTACAATTCTAGACAGGGTTAACAGGAAGGTGTGTGGGGCTGGATAATGGTCTCCAAAATGTTTACCTCTTAACGCCTGAAACCTATGAGTATGTTACTTTATGTGGCAAAGAGGACTCTGCAAACCTTAAGATGGGGAGTTTATTCTCAATTCTCCAGGTTGGCTCTAAATGCCATCACAAGGGTCCTTTTATAAGAGGAAGGTAAAGAGGACTAAAGGAGGACAAAGGAGCAATGTGATGATGGAAGCAGAGGTTGGAGAGATGGAATGACAGCAGCCTCCTTGAGAGGCTGGGAAAGCAAGGGACAATCATGACTTAAGCCCCTTAAGACTTGTTTTGGATTTCTGATCTTCAGAACTGTAAGAGAATACCTTTGTGATGCTTTAAAGCCACTAAGATTGTTAATTTCTTACAGTGGGAATAGGAAACATATAGGAGGGTTCACAGAAAATTTGAGTAAATATCTGAAAAAATCACACGTGTGAATCATACACAAAGGGCCCAAAGCAAAACTGTACCTGGGGCATTGGAGGAACAACATGGGAGTTTGTATGAGTAGACAGGGATAAGCTCGGTTCTGGTAACATTTTAATAGGTCTATCAGGGTATAATTGACATGCAATAAACAGAACATATGTAGAGTGCACAATTTCATTTGTTTTGACCATCACATACATTAGTGAAACCATTACTGCAGTCAGGAGGGTAAAGATATTCATTACCCACAAAAGTTTCTTTATACTTCATGGTAATCCTTTCTATCCCTGGATGGATCCCCCTCTACAGGCAACTGCTTACCTGTTTTCTAACACTATTGATTAATTTTATCTTTTACAATTTTACATAAAAAGAATATTATGACATATATTCTCTTTTTATCTGGCTTCTTTCACTCAAAATAGTTATTTTGAGATGTATGCATATCATTGTATCATTAGTTCGTTCCTGTTTATTGCCAAGTAATATTTCACCATATGAAAATATCTTAGCTTGTTTATCTAGTCTCCTCTTCATGGGCTTTTGGATTATTACCCATTTTTGTCAATTAAAAATAAAGCTTCTATGAATATTTGTGTATAAAAACATATTCTTTCTTCTTTTCTTGGGGAACTACCTAGAAATAGAATGGCTGGATCATAGAGTAGGTGTGTGGCTTACTATTTAAAAACTGTCGGGGCGCCTGGGTGGCTCAGTCTGTTGAGCGGCCGACTTCGGCCCAGGTCATGATCTTGCGGTCAGTGAGTTCGGGCCCCGCATCAGGCTCTGTGCTGACAGCTCAGAGCCTGAAGCCTGTTTCAGATTCTGTGTCTCCCTCTCTCTGACCCTCCCCCGTTCATGCTTTGTCTCTCACTGTCTCAAAAATAAATAAACGCTAAAAAAAATTTAAAAACTGTCAAATAATTTTCCAAAGTGTTAGTAACAGTCTATAAAAATACATGGGAATTCCAGTTGCTTCATATATTTTATTTTCATTGTGGTAAAATATACACATCATAAAATATGCCATTTTAACCATTTTAAGTGTGCAGTTCAGTGTAGTCTGCTTGGGCTACTATACCAGAATACCACAGATTTGCTGTCTAAACAACTGAAATTTATTTTTCACAGTTCTAGAGGCTGGGAAGTCCAAGATCAAGGTGATAGCCACTTCAGTTCTCCAGGGAGAACTCTGCCTGGTTTGCAGTCCACCTTCATTCAACATCCTCACATCGGCAGAGAAAGAGAAAGAGACTGAGACAGAGACAGAGACAGAGACAGAGGCAGAGAAAGAGGAAGAGAAAGAGAAAGAGAAAGAGAATGAGAGTGAGCCAGCTCTGGTTCCATCAAGGGAGCGCCATCCTCATGACCTCTTTTAAACCTAATTACGAATTACCTCCCAAATACCATCACATTGGGGATTAGCGTTCCAAAAAAGAATTTTGGGGAGGAAACAATTCAGTCCATATAAGTGGCATTAAGTATACTGACACTGTTGTACAATCAAAACCCTATTCATCTCCATAATGTTTTCATATTCCCAAACCGAAATCTGTACAAATTAAACACTAAGATCTCATTCTTCCCTCCTTTGGCCCTTGGGAACCACATTCTATATTTTAAGAATTAGACTACTCTACATACCTCATCTAAGTGGAATCATATTGTATATATATTGTCTTTTTGTGACTGGTTTATTTCACTTAGTTTAGTGTTGTCAAGGTTCATCCACGTTGTAGCCTGTCAATTTCCTTCTCTTTTAATTCAGAGTTCTATTCTGTGAGACGTATATACTACATTTAGTTTATCCATTCATCTGTCTATGGATACTTGGGTTGTTTCCACCTTGTGGTTTTTGTGAATAAGGCTGCTATGTATAAATATTTGTTCAAGGCCTTGATTTCCATTCTTCTGAATGTATATTTAGAAGTGGAATTGCTGGTTCGCATGGTAATTCTACTTAAAATTTTTGAAGAACTGTCAAACTACTTTCCACAGTGGCAACACCATTTTACTTTTCCATCAGCAATGTATAAGCGTTCTCATTTCTCTACATTCTTATCAGTATTGTTATTTTCTGTGTTTTTTGTTTGCTTGTTCATAAAAGGCATCCTAATCAAGTGGTATCACATTTTAGTTTTGATTTTCATTTCCCTAATGACTAGTGAGGTTGATAATCTTTTCATGTGCTCTTTAGCCATTTGTGTATCTTATTTGGAGAAATTTCTGCTGAAGTCTCTGTCCATTTTTTAATAGTTTTGTTTTTTATTGTTGTTAAGGTTTTGTAGTTCCTTATGTATTCTGGATAGTATTCCCTTATCAGACCTGTTATTTGTAAACATTTTCTCCCATTCCGTGGCTTGCTTTTTCAATATATTGATAGTGTCCTCTGATATGTGAAGTTATTAATTTTGATGAAATCCAATTCATTGATTTTTTTTTCTTTCAGTTGCCTGGGTTTATGGTGTCATACCCAAGAAATCATTGTCAAAACCAGTGAAATGAAGCTTTCCCTATATGTTTGCTTGCTTCTATGGTTTTCATAGTTACTAGCTCTCATATTTAGGTCTTTGATACTTTTTGAGTGATCTTTATTGTTTTGCATCCAGTTTTCTCAGCACCATTTGTTTTTGTTTTTGTTTTTTTAGACTTTAACCCCATTTTATTTTATTTTTTTATTTTTTATTTTTTTTATTTTTTTCAATATATGAAGTTTATTGTCAAATTGGTTTCCATACAACACCCAGTGCTCATCCCAAGAGGTTCAGCACCATTTGTTGAAAGACTTTCCTTTCATCATTGAATGGTCTTGGACTTTCTATGGTTAAAGATCTGTTGACTGTATATGTCTGAGTTTATTTCTAGGCTCTCTGTTCTAATCCATTTGTCTGTCTTTATGCCAATACCACATTGTTTTGATTATGTAGCTTTGTAGTCAGTTTTGAAATCAAGAAGTGTAAGACCTCTAATATTATTCTTCTTTTCAAGATTCAGGCTTCCTTGAGATTCCATATCAATTTTAGAATGGGTTTTTCTGTTTCTTCAAAAAATATCATTGTGCACTGTTGGTGGGAATGCAAATTTGTGTAGCCACTGTGGAGTACAGCATGGAGGTGTCTCAAAAAAGTAAAAATAGAATTACCATATGATCCAGTGATTCCACTACTGGCTATGTATTCAAAGAAAATGAAAGCACTAATTCAAAAAGATATATGCACTGTTATGTTTATTGTAATATTATTTACAATATGGAAGCCACCCAAGTCTTCATCCATAGATGAATAGATAAAGAAGATGTGTTTACATATCTGTATACATACATGCATACATACATACATACATATGTGTGTATACATACATACATACATACATATGTGTGTATACATACACAAAATGGAATATTAGCCATAAAAAAGAATGAGATCTTGCCATTTGCAACAACATTGAAGAATATAGAAGGTATTATGCTAAGTGAAATATGTCAGAGAATTACAAATACCATATGATTTCGCTCCTAGGTGCGATTTAAGAAACAAAATAAATGAACAAGGAAAATAAGAGACAAAAAAAGAAAACAGACTCAAAAATAGAGAACTAACTAGTGGTTTTCAGTGGGGATGTGGGTAGGGGGATGGGAGAAATAGATCAAAGGGATTAAGAGTACACTTATTGTGATAAGCACCGAGTAATATATAGGACTGTTGAATCATTATGTTATACACTTGAAACTAATATAAAACTATATGTTAATTATATTTCAATAAAAATGTCATTGGGATTTTGATAGGGATTTCATAATAGTAATAGTAAATGCTATTACTTTGGGTAGTAGTGACATCTTAACAATATTAAATATTCTAATCCATGAGCTATGATGTCTTTCTACTTATTAATGTCTTCTTTAATTTCTTTCAGCAATATTTTGTAGTGTTCAGTGTACAAGTCTTTCACCTTCTTGGTTAAGTTTATTTCTAAGTATTTTAGTCTTTTTGATGGTATTGTAATTATTTTCTTAATTTCCTTTTCAGATTATTGATTGTTAGTGTATAGAAACACCACTGATTTCTATTCTTTATCTTGTATCCTTAACTTTGCTGAATTCACTTATTAGTTCCTACAGAGTTTTTTTTCCAGAATCTTTAAGTTTTGTTTTGTTTTTTTTAAATACAAGACTATGTCATCTTTGAACAGACACAATTTACTTCTTCCTTTCCAATTTGGATACCTTTGTTTCTTGTTTCAACTAATTGTTCTGACTTGAACTTCCAATACTGTATTGAATAGAAATGGTAAAAGTGGACATCTTTGTCTAGTTCCTGATATTAAGGGAAAAGTGTTCAGTTGTTAATCACTGAATATGATCTTAGCTGTGGGTTTTTCATATATTGTCTTTAATATATTATGTAAGTTGTCTTCTATTACTATTTTTTTTACATATTTTTATCATGAATGGTGTTAAATATTGTTAATTGGTTTTCTTCCTCAGTTAAGGTAATCATGTGTTTTCCCCCTTTATTCTATTAAATGTTTTATTATATCAATTGATTTTTATATGTTGAACTATCCTTGAATTCCAGGAATAAATTCCAATTGGCCATAATTTAAAAATCCTTTAATATTTTCCATACCCTTTAACATTTTTAGTCATTACAGTAAATGTGTGGTGGTATCTCATTATATTTTTAATTTTAATTTTCCTAATGATTTCTTAGGTAAGCATGTATTTTCATGCTTGTTTGCCATATGTATATGTTCCGTGGTGAACTGTTAACATTTTTGTTTATTAAAAATAGAGTTTTTGTCTCTTTATTATTGAGTATTGAGTGTTCTTTATATATTCTGGATACATGTTCGTAATGAGTTATATGCTTCAAAAATATATGCCTCAGTTTTTGACTTGTCTTCATATTCTTAATAGTGTATTTAGGAGAGCAAGAGCTTTTAATTTTGATTACATAACAATTTATCAATTTGTGATTTTAATGAAACATACTTTTGATGCCATATCTAAAAAAAAGTCTCCAGTGATGGAATGATTAAGTCAAGGGAATAAAAAGCAGAGCATAAGGAATATAATCAATAATATTGTAACAGTGATACAATGGGACAGATGGTAGCTATGTCTGTGGTAAACGCAGCATAATGTATAAATTTGTGAAATCACTAAGGTGTACATCTGAAACTAATGTAACATTGTGTTTCAATTATATCCAAATTAAATAAAAATTGTTGAAACTATAAAAATAGTTGAAAAATACATAATAGGAAAAATTAATAATAAAATAAAAACTCATTTTCTTAAAGCAAATTCACAAATATTTTTCTCTTATATTCATTTATAGAAGTTTTAGTTTTAGGTTTTAAATTTAGATCTGTATCTTTCTTTGAGTTAGGTTTTATATGTAGTGAGTGCTAAAGATCAATTGTGTTTTATTTATTATTATTTTGTATATAGATGACCAGTTTCCCCAACATTATTTGTTGAAAAGTTTATCCTTTCTATTAATTTTTTTTGCATTTTTGTCAAAAATGAGTTGCCCAGATATGTGTGGATTTATTTCTGGAGTCTATTATTTTCCATTGATCTTCTTATGTATCTTTATGCCAATTATAATCAAAATAGTGTACTATTGGCATAATTTGTAGTATTGTCACCTCTCTCAATTCTGATATTGGCAATTTGTTTTTTTTTCTTTCTTTTTTTTTCTTGATCAGTCTGCATATAAGCTTGCCGATTTCATTGATTTTCTGAATGAACTAGCTTTTGGTTTCACTGATTTTCTTTATTTTTAAAATTTCTTTATTTCATTGTTCTTACCTGGTATTTAACATTTACTTACTTATGTATCTTTTGTGTGTCATTTCCTCTTCTTTTTCTAATTTTAAAGTAAGCACTGAAGTCATTGATTTGGAACCTTCCTGTTTTGGAATATAGGCATTTAGCACTATAATTTTCCCAGTAAATACTGTTGTAATATCACCCTGCAATTTTTATGTTATGTTTTTATTTATAAAACATGTTTTTATTTATATTTAGTTCACAGTATAAATTTCATTTTTGATTTATTCCTTGGCCCATGAAATATTAAGAAATTTTCTGTTAAGCTTGTAAATATTTGGAATTTTTTTCAGACATCTTGCTGTTATTAATATCAAATTTAATTTCATTATGACAAAGAACACATTTTATATGACTTGAAACTTATCAAACTCATTGAGGATTATTTATGACCTTGCATATTGTGTCTTGATAGATTTATCCATGCATACTTCGAAAGAATGTGTAGTTTGCTCTGGTTGGGTGGCATGTCTTTTGAATGTCAATTAAGTTATGTTGCTTGATAATGTTCAAGTATACTATATGTTTTTCTTTATCTAGTTCTATTAGATACAGAAAAATGGTATTGAAATCTTCAACTGTATTGTAGGTTTTCTATTTCTCCTTGCCTTTCTATCAGTTTTTGTTTCATGTGTTTTGAAACTGCATTTTTAGGTGCATAATTAATTTAAGATTATTATATAATCAACTAATTGACTCTTTTATAACAATAAAATAAACTTCTTTATTCCTGGTAGTATGCCTTACTACAAAATTACTTGTTATAATATTAAAATAGCTACAGCAGGTTTTTGCTTAGTGTCAGTGTGGTATATCTTTTCCCATACTTTTACTTTTAACCTATTCATGTCTTTATATTTAAAGTGTGTTTCTTCTAGTCAGCATAAAGTTAGCTCTTGTTTTATAATCCAGTTTGACAATTTCCACTTTTTGGGGGTTATTTGGACAAGTAACATTTAATGTAATTAATGATTCGGTAGGTTTATGTCTATCATCTTCCTATTTGTTTTTATTTGTCCAATCTGTTCTTTTCTTCCCCATTTTTCTTCTTTTTTATGCTTTTTAAAATTGATTGAATCTTGTTTATTAATCCATTTTATTTCCTTTGTTGGTTTATAAACTATAAGTCTTTATTATTGTAGTGGTAGTTTTATGGTTTTTTAAAATACATTCTTGGGGCGCCAGGGTGGCTCAGTTGGTTTAAGTGTGTGACTCTTGATTTCAGCTCAGGTCATGAACTCACAGTTTGTGAGATCAAGTTCTGTGTTGGTTTCTGCATTGGTAGTACAGAGCTTGCTTGGGATTCTGTCTCTCCCTTTCTCTCTGCCACTTCTCTCTCTCTCTCTCTCTCTCTCAAAATAAACATTTAAAATAATAAAATAAAACACATTTTTAACTCAAAGCAATCTATTTTCATGTACAATAATATAATAGACAAAAATAATAGATAATATAATAGTATATAATAATAGGTAATATATTATGATATAGCATAACATATAACTGTATGCTTTCAATATTATACACTTCATGTAAATAGAAGTTACAGCTATTAGTCATCCCAAATTTTGTGCTAATTTATATACTTTCCTTATACATTTGTTATAAACCCCAAATGAATGTTACTATTTTTATTTATACAGCCAATTAACTTTAAAGAGATTTTTTTAAAAAAAATATCTTTCTTCTGTATGCCATTTCTTCCTTTAGGTCCATATCTCTGTGTGGTATCACTTTCCTTTTGACTGAAGGATTTCCTTCAACATTCTTATAAAAATTTTCTTTCTTTCTTTCTTTCTTAATGTTTATTTACTTTTGAGAGAGAGACAGAGCATAATTGGAAGAGAGGCAGAGAGAAAGGGAAACACAGAATCAAAAGGAGGCTTCAGGCTCTGAGCTGTCTCATGAACCGTGAGATCATGACCTGAGCGGAAGCCAGATGCTCAACCAACTGAGCCACCCAGGCGCCCCTCCTTCAACATTCTTATAATGTGGGTGTACTTGTGATGAATTCTTTGAATTAGTCCTAATTTTCTATTATTTTCTAGAAATATTTTTGCTCTGGGTATGAAGTTGTTGGTTGATAGATTTTTCTTTTGGTACTTCAAATGTTCCACTTTTTGCTTACATTGTTTCTCATGAGAAATTAGCTATTATCCTTATGTTTGTTCCTTTTGTTTGTAATGTGAGTGCTTTCACCTGCTCTGTCTGCTTTAAGAATTTTTTTTTTTTATTAATGGCTTTGAACGATTTATGATGAGTCTTGGCATGTTTTTTTCCCCATGTTTCTTATCCTTGTTGCCCAGTAGTTTCTTGAACCTATGCATTTATATTTTTAAATAAATTTGGAAATTTTTCAGCCAGTTTTGTTTCAAGTATTTTTTCTGCCTTCCTTTTCAGGATCTCTAATTAAATGAAATATTAGATTTCTTAAAGTTGTCTGACATCTCACTAATATTGTTTTCAGTGTTTGTTCTCTGTGTGTTTGATTTTGTATATTTTACAGCTCTATTTTTTATTTTTTATTTTTTTCCATATGTCTTCAAGTTTAGTAACTTTTTTCAACTACATGTAATCATTCTTTAGGGATATCCAATGTATTTTCCACTTCAGACACTGTAGTTTTCATCTCTAGAATTTTGTTTGTGCCTTTTTTTGTATTTTCCCTATCATATTCACCATACTAAATATATAAAGTAGAGAAATAACAATTTAAATGTTCTTGTATGTAATTTTAATATTTGTGTCAGTTCTGGTTTGGTTTTCTCAATCAGTTACTGTATTAATTAAGGATTATATTTTCTGGTTTCTTTGTATGCCTGGTATTTTTTTTTTAATTTCAGGCAGACATTGTGAACTTTACCTTGTTGAATGACAGATATTTATTCTATTCCTATAAATATTCTTGAACATTATTTTGGATGCACTTGGAAACACTTTATTCATTTCAGGTCTTAATTCTATAACTTATTAGGTGCATCAGGACCCAGTGCTCCATCTATCACTTATTATTCACCACTACTAAGACAAAACATTCTTATAGTTTACCCAATGACGCATGAATTATAAACTTTTCCACACCAGCTAGTGGAAGTAAACACAATTGTTAGCTCTATGTGAACACTGGGTATTTTTCTATTATTCTTTCAGACGATTTTTCACTGAGGTAGTTTATTTACATGCAGGTGTTGATCAGTATTTTTATGAATACTTGAAGGGGACCCTCTGTAGGTCTATGAACTTCTTTCTATGAACATCCTTCTCTTTCACATACTGTCATATGAACTCCATCTGCCTTGGTGTCTTTCTGGGCTCTCAGATCTAACTTGTCAATTTACTAGACCATCGAGGTCTACTTGAGTTCCCCTTCTTGGTGCTCCAGCCTGGAAAATCTGTCAAGCAGTGAGTTGAGGGATTCATAGAACATACATAGTTTGTCTCCATCTCTCAGGGATGACTGTATTTCACTGTTTGATGTTGAGTTTTTAAAAAAATGTTTAATATATCTTACTTGTTTTTTAGGTAGAAAGGTAAATCATATCCCTGTTACTCCATCTTGGGCAGATACGGATGCCATATTTGGTATCTCTGATAACATTCTTAGTCAACAAAAATGATGTTCTAATATATGTTTCCTGTGTGCCAAGAAGTGAGCTTAAAGATGCATATTAGCAAGTCATTTGATCCCCAAGATAGCTCTGTAAGGCAGGCATCAGCCCATCTCTAACATGTTAACTGCATGATGCTTGGTAAATTATTTAATCTTTATGAGTTCTGTTTTTTAATCTACAAAATGGTGATAATAATAATAACAATAATAATAAATTGTTGCTATTTCCACAAAATTGTTGAGTTGATTAAATGATGTAGTAAAAGTTGAGCATTTAACTTATTGCTTGATGTGTAGAAAATACTCAGTATGGGAAAATCAAAGCATAGTGATGTTTAGTAACTTGCCAAAGATCACACAGCTGTTAAATGTCAGAGTTTGGGTGGAAGCCCAGCACTATCTCACCCAGGAATGCTGTGGTATCTCTCCAGGCAAAAACAGGGTGACAGTCTAGAGGGAGGGATGTCACTCAGCTGGCTGTGGTAGCAACCCAGAAAAATGAAGATGTGATATTAGCTGTGGGGGTGGGAAGCAGTAGGAGGTAGTAGAGAAAACAAGCTGGCTAGACACTTCCCAGTTTGCATACCTTCAGAACACTGCTGTTTAGTGAGCATGAGTAAAGTATTCTGATACCACAGACCTTGGTAAGTTGTGTGCTGTCTCATCACAACAGAATAAAAACTCTGTAGTAAGAAGAGCTTCTTAACTTCAATTTTTCTTTTAGTTTTCTTAACGTTTATTCATTTTTGAGAGACCGAGAGAGACAGAGCGTGAGCAGGGGAGGGGCACAGAGAGAAGGAGACACAGAATCTTAAGCAGGCTCCAGGCTCTGAGCTGTCAGCGTAGAGACAGACATGGGGCTTGAACTCATGGACTGTAAGATCGTGACCCGAACTGAAGTTGGCTACCTAACCGATTGAGCCACCCAGGTGCCACAACTTATTTATTAATTAATTAATTAATATAATTTTTGGCATAAAAAATCTATACATAATTATATATAATTTTATGAAGTTGGAGGTAATAACACATCCATGAAACTATCACCACAATCTATGCCATAAACCTATCCATCATCCAAAGATTTCCTTCCATCCCCTTATTTATTATTATTATTACTAAAAAAAGTTTAAGATAAGATCTATCTTTTCAGTAAATTTTTAAGTATACAATATAGTGATATTAACTATAGACATTACACTGTACAGTAGGTCCTAGGATTAATTTATCTTGTATAACTAAAATTTTGTATCTTTTGGCTAATACTGTCCTAATTTCCCTCCACTCAGCTCCTGCCAACCACCACGCAACATTCTGCTTCTATAAGTTTGACTATTTTTGGTTCATCATATGTCATTACATAGAATTTTCCCTTTTGTATCTGGCTTATTTCACTTAGCATAACATTCTCCAGGTCCAGTCATGTTACAAATGGCAACAGTTCCTTCTTTATATAGGTTGAATAATATTCCATTCCATATATATACCACATTTTCTTCATCTAGTCATCTTTTGATGGACAATTAGGCTGCTTCCATGTCTTGGCTATTATAAATAATGCTGTAATAACATGGGAGTATAAATATCCCTTCACGATTCTAATTTCAAATGTTTTGGATATATACCCAGAAGTGGTGTGCCAGATCATATGGTAATTCTATTTATGTTTTTTTGAGGAAACTCCATACTGTTTTCCATAATGGTTGTATCAATTTACATTTCCACAAACAGTGCACCAGGCTTCCATTTTATTCACATTTTTACTAACATTTGCTATCTTTTGTTTTCTTGATAAAAGCCATCCTAACAGGTGTGAAGTGATATCACATTGTGGTTTTGATTTAATTTGAATTTCCCTGATGATTAGTGATGTTGAACATTTTTTCATGTGTCTGTTGGCCATCTGTATATCTTCTTTGGAAAGATATCTATTCAGATTCTTTGCCCATTTTTAAATCGAGTTGTTGTTGAGTTGTAGAAGTTTCTTAGATATTTTATATATTAACCCTTTATCAGATATATAGTTTTCAAACATTTTCTGCCTTTCCATAGGTTGCCTTTTTATTTTGTTGAGTGTTTCCTTTGCTGTGTAGAGCTTTTTGGTTTGACATAGTCCCACTTCTCTATGTTTGCTTTTGTTGCCTGTATTTTTGGTGTCACATCTAAGAAATCATTGCATAGGTCAATGTACAAAAGCTTTTCTCTATGTTTTTTTTCTAGGATTTTTAATGTTTCACATATCACATTTAGGTCTTTAATCCATTTTGAGTTGATTTTGTGTATGGTATGATATAAGGACCCACTGTAATTCTTCTACATATGGGTACCCATTTTCCCAGAATCATTTATTAAAGGGATAATTCATTTTCTATTGTCTATTCTTAGCACTCTTATCAAATGTCAGTTTGACCATATTCGTGTAAGTTTATTTCTGGGCTTTCTATTCTGTTCCATTGGTCAACGTGCATGTGTTTGATTACTGTATCATATTGGTTTGATTACTGTAGCTTTATAATAAAAATTTTTAATTAGGAAGTGTGATGCCTTTAGCTCTGTTTTTCTTGCTCAAAATTTCTTTGGCTACTTGGGATCTTTAGTGGTTCCATATATATTTTAAGATTTTTTTCTTATTTCTTTAGACATATGCCATTGGAATTTTGATATGTATTACATTGAATTTGTACATCACCTTAGATGGTATGGACATTTTAACATTAATTCTTCCAATCCATAAACATAGGATATCTTTTCATTTATTCATGTGTTCTTTTATTCATTAGTGTACAAGTATTTTATTTCCTTAGTTAATCTTATTCCTAAATATTTTCTTTTTGGTGCTATTGTAAATGGAATTGTTTTCTTAATTTCTTTTGTGGATGATATGTTGGGAGTATATAGAAATGCAACTGATTTTTGTATGTTGATTGTGTATCCTGCAACTTTGAGAAATTTTTTCAATTGAACAGTTTTTGGTGGAGTTTAACTTTGTTTAATCATAACATTCTATAGAGCTTCCATTTTTTTGAGCATGCCTTGGACTTAAAATCTATTTTGAGGCTAAATTTTGCATGGTTTAGTGATGATTTGGTCTGATGTGATGAGGAAGAGTGATGAATCTGGAATATCTCTCATGTTACTTCTTGGGTGGCTAAGAATATGATAGGATTCTGACAGTTTGGGGGAAATTGCTACTAAAAGAACAATTCTCACATTTTCTCCTTCCTTAACAGTAGCAGTTCCTTTTGATGTCACCAGGTAAGTATAAAAGGACAATCAGCTAGATTCACATCTGTTAATGGTAGGAAAAAAATGGGGAGTGAGAGAAGGAGACATGAAGAAATAGTTAAAGAGATAAGAGAAGAAGCAGAAGACGATGGAGTCACACAAACCAATGGAAAAGATTGTTTTAAGGAAAAGGGAATTACCAGCTGTGGCAGGCGGAATAATGGCCCTCAGAGCTGTCCACATCCTCATCTCCACAACCTATGAATGTGTTACCTTACATGGCAAAGGGGGCTTTGCCAATGAGATTAAATCAGGGGCTTTGACATGGGGAGGTAATGTCCTGAATTATTCAGGTGGATCCAGTGTAATCAGAAGGGTCCTTAGTCATGGGAGAGAGAGACAGACAAAGAGGTCAAAATGATGCAAAGTGAGGAATATTTGAACACCTCACTCCCCTGTTGCTGGATTTGAAAATGAAAGAAGGGGTCATGTGCCAAGAGATGCAGGTAGTCTCTAGAAACTTAAAAAAAAAGAAATTAATTCTCTCATAGTACTTCCATAAGGAAGCAGCTCTGGTGACATCTTGATGTCATCCCAGTGAGGCCCGTGGCAGATACTGACCCCCAGGACTGTGAGAGAGCAAACTTTTGTGTTTTAAGCCACTAAATTGTGGTCATTTGTTCCAGCAGCAATAGGTAACCAACACAGTAGTGGTCTCCAATAAGAAAAAGGCTGAAAAAAACACTCTTTGTATTTTAGAAATAATTGGTGGCTTTAATTAGAGGAGTGTCACTAAGCTGTTGAGGAACGAAGCCAGATTTGGGGAACTGTAATACTATCAGGAAGTAGAGAAAGGAGGGAGGACATTGAGGATGGGACAGTGGTTAGAAGGGGACTCCAGGTCAAAGGGGCAGACTTCGCAGGGTTGGAGGGACTTCAGCAAAGTAAAGAAAAATAACAAAAAGTAGTGCCATTCTTACACAGTTTGTGAATTTACTATGCAATTCTGGGGAAAAAGAAAACTGCAAGGCAGAATCAGACCCTGGGAACTGAAATATCTCCATTCAAATAGAGCAGAGACAATGAGAGAGGTAGAATAGGTAGGATAATGCTGTTGTAGCAGCTGCCCAGCATAGATTCCTCTGGGTGCCTGTCCTCACTCTGCAGTCTAGTTGGGACCTCCCCATGTGTTCTGGATTTACCCTTATCACTGCATTTACTTCATCATTGTGCCCATGTTTCTGGCTTCTCCGCTGCCTGCACATCCTAGAGGATGGGGCTGAGAAGCACTCACTGTTGTGTTCTCCTGGCCAACATGATGCCTGGCATGCTGCACAAGCTTTCTACATATTTGTGACATCAGTGGCTGAATGGGCAAGGGCCCTTCACTTTGCCTCTTTTAGCATCTTCGTGCTCTTCTCTGCCAACCTTGACCTTGCCTGTCCTCCTAGCCTCACTCATGGTCTTTCTTTTGGGTAGAGACCCTGTGGTGACTTCAGGTAAGCAAAAGGCCTATGTGCTGATAGTCAGGTTTCCACATGGGTGTGGCTGAGTGCATGCTTATCTCCACAGCCAACACTGGCAAGTGCACTGATCCTGGGCTCTGCAGCTGGGGTGGTGGAAGGAAGAGGGGACCTGAGGTCAGCTGGCCCCTCTCAGAACCTCAGTTCTGCCTTTGATCAGCTTGAGTGGCCTGGGAACATTACATAATCCCAAGGGAGCTCCTCTTCTTCAGCAGATGGGATGCTTCAATTGAGGTCTGAGTATTATGGTAAAGATTAGAAATGATGTATGTAAAGATATCCTAGGGTTGTACTGAGCACACAGTAGGTGGTCAATAAATTAGGGGTTTCTGTTATGTATAGATGAGATGTCCAGTAGTTTAAGACTTTGGAGATTACATAGAGTTGCACATAAATCCTGCCATTCATGGTCCATGTAACCTTAATAACATTACATGTTTCACTTAATCTCACTGTGCCTCAGTTTCGTCAAATGCAAAGTACGTGTAACAAAATCTCCCTTGTGGAATATGCAGTTTGTGAATTTACTATGCAACTTTGGAGTAAAAAAGAGCCCTGCAGTATTGCAGAGAATCTGGCTCCTGATAATTCCTTCCTCCTTTCCTTTTCTGTGCTCTGAGACAGTGTGACAGACATCTTTGCTCTTTAGAAGCTCATCATCTACACAGCAGACATGCACGTGGACTTCCTTGGTGCATGCTGATGTGAAAGCTGCCTCCTGGTTCATCCAGGACATGCTTAACCATGGCCTGTGTGCCACAGATGTATTTGGGGCCACATTGCGTTTAGCAAGGGAATTGTTCATTAAGAGGAGGGAGCATTCACAGAGCTGACCTGACATCCTGATAAAATACCAAATGACTTTCAGTGATTTATGGGCACAGACGTGGCTCCTTGCTGGCTCATGTCAGAATGGGCTGGAGTGATAAGCACACACTTATCTCTGGGCCTTGATGAATGACAGGGAAACCTTGTACCATAAAGGCAACAAAGCCACCCTGTGGGAAGAGGACTGTCACAGAGTGCATTACGAAAGCCCAATCAGCCTCCTGTGGGAGGACAATTAATGGAATTAAAAGTTAGAATTTTAATTATCATACAAATTAGAAGGAAATTAATCAGCTCATATTTTATGACTTGTCTTGGTGTAGAGCACTGCCGGTTAAGTTTTATGGCAAATCTTTGATTAATTGAGACACAGCATGAAGGTATAAAATCCAGACTCAAACCGCATGTTAATATCCCCCTTTCCTCTCATGCTGCCCCAAGGTTAGAAACTGGGTAAAGGAGAGATGATACTTGAAGACGCACACCCGTATATACAAATGCAGCTTACACTATGGCCTTCCTGTGTGCCTGTGACGCTTTCTCAATGTGGACAATGTGTGAGATCTTTTGTCTCACCTCCTTTTTCATGTGGTGTCCTTCGACTTTTGTTTTCTGCCAACCACCCTTTGGTTGGGAGGCTCCTGAGCACTGCATCCACCACCTGACTCTGGGCAGATATCCTAGGACCAAGGGTCACTGCAGAGCCATTGGTCAGAACTCCATGTGCATGTGTCCATCATCCCAGACCTTCCCAGGGCCCTGGACCAAATTAAACTTTGCGACTGAAGGAAGGATGTTTTTCATAAGGTCAGCTCACTGCGTCTACAGCTCCATGTCTGTTAGCCTGGATCCCTCAAGTCAGAGTGAAGGCTTCAGAGACAGAAATGGACAGCTAACCACAGCTGCCTGGGACACAGCACACAATGACACTTATCACTCTGTTGTTCCAGAGACACAGAGAAGTTACGAGTTTGCAGGTGACTATTTCAGTGGGGGAGGTGGGGAAAGTGTAGACGGAAAGGCAGTCTGTATGGGGCCAAAAGTGAGTCTTGGATTGAAGGTACCACTGACTGGATGTCTGATAAACATGCCAGCCGTACCATGTCTGCCTCTAAGCTACTGATCTACCCTGCACCCCTCATGTCACCCCCAAACATGTCCCTTTCACAGCCTTCTCCATTTTAGTAAATAGTTTTTCAGTCCTTCTGCATGCTTAAGAAAATTTGGAGAAATCTGATCTTTTTGCAAATCTTGTAGTTTCTACTGTAAAAACATATGCAACCACTTATCACTCCCTTCACATACATACTGCTCCACGCACTGCTGTCACCAGGGTCACCTGGGCTACTGTGATGACTTCCTCCCAGTCTACTTCTTCTATCCTTGTATACTTTGGTTGATTCTCAACAAATCTGCTAAAATGAAGCTCTTATAATATAAATCAAATCATGTCACCATACTGCTCAAAATACTCTGAAGCCTGGGTTTCACTTTGAGTAAAACT
This sequence comes from Panthera uncia, assembly GCF_023721935.1. NCBI lineage: Eukaryota > Metazoa > Chordata > Mammalia > Carnivora > Felidae > Panthera > Panthera uncia. The sequence goes on from NW_026057584.1 coordinate 109,685,787, forward strand.
CAGTCTTCATGGTGATATTCAAGATAGTATGGTCTGGGCCCTTCACCTCCCTGACATCATGATCCTGTCCTCCCCTGTTCATTCCACCTAGTCTTGTGCCATTTGCACTTGCTGTGCTCCTTTCCAGGAATGCTCTCTCCTCTGGCAGTCAGGTGGCCCGTCTCCCTCACTTCATTTTGACCTTAGCTCAAAAGCTTCCTTCCCAGGGAAGCATTCTTCACCACTCTGCCCAACAGAAGAGTCTCCCTGCTCCATGCTTACTGCATCCCCTGGCACATGGGTGTTCTGGTAAATGTTTAACAGTTGGCTCAGTGTTGGGGGGATGGGAACACCAGTTTGTAATGCTTGCTGAATTCAGAGAGATGAATGTTTTTACCATGGCCTATTTAAAGCTACTAGAGTGATGACAACTGCCTTGCAAAATTCCTGAAAATACAATTGGCTTTCACAAAGCTGTATAGGTAGTTGCAGTGTACTCCCTCTACAGTCTTTTTTCTGTTTCATTTTTTCCTTAGTACCAATTCTGACATATTATGAATTCTATTCAATACATCTATTCAATACATCACTCTCACCAGAATATACTTTCCAGGAGGGCAGTTAATTTTTTAACTATTCACTGTTTTTCCCTAAGCTTCTAGGATAGCACTTATCGCATAGTAGATACTCAATAAAATTCTTGCTGAATGACATTATTAATGGAATAATGGGTCCCTACTACTCAGAAACTGCTAAGTCTGGGGACACATAAATGAATAAGACTAGCCCCTTGACTTCTGCATAGTGATGAAAACAAGCCTCTATAATATAAAGAAATAGAAACTAAAATAGAGGTTGTTCCTGATAGATATAACAATAATCATAGAACAATCATAGAAATTAGATTCAAATATGAGCTGTTTGATTCTGATGTATATGGGAGTGTGATTATGTAGCTATTAATAACATTTGACAAAGGGTCCTGGAATGCCTAACTTCTAACATCCTTTCTCTTCATTAAATTCCATATATATACTCAGGACACTGGCGCTTTAGGAACTTGTGGAGTGCAGCTTGATCCTCAAAATGGGTGCTGGCTAACTGAAATACACAGCTTAGGTTAAGGCCCACAATATCCAAATTTACCACCCAGTCAGCCCTGGGGCCAGACTTTAAAAAAAAGGCTTAATGCTCCAGAATGCAGTAAAGTGGGAGCAAGTTACTTGTGCCTGCCTGGGAATATCTTGTGGCCCTCCACTCACTAGTGTTGTGAGTGGCAGTGACCTCGTGTGGCAAAGGCACTTGTGTGCCTTTTAAAACACAGTTATCTTATTTACTAGCAAGTGTGGTTGCAAAAGAATATGAGTCATTAGGTCAATGTTTACCTCATTTTGAAGAAACATGAGGAGGGAATGAGGAGAAAGGTGATGGCTTTTCCTTCCCTTTATGGATTGTTAGTGATTTAATGTGCAATTTATCCCAGTGACAGATGTGTTTTAAAATGTGGAAGGATGAGGGAAATGAACATTTATTGGCAATACTAAGTTGCTTTGTTGGACATTACACACATATATAGGTCAAGAGTTTGGTTGACAGAATTCCTGACTGACACTTGATTTCTGTGCAGGTCATGATCCCAGCATTATGGGATCAAGCCCTATATCAGGCTCCACACTGAGTGTAGAGCCTACTTAAGATTCTCTCTCTCTCTCTCTCTCTCTCTCTCTCCTTCTGCCTCTCTCCCCATCTCATGCTCTCTTTCTCTCTCTCTCATAATAATAATAATAATGCCTGAAATCCTTTAATATATTCTCATAACCTATATGGTAATTTGGAACAGAGCATAGCAATTCTTGGGTGTTTCTTGGTGTTTATTAATCATTCTGTGTGCACCAAGTATCTTCTATTTGTCCCTACATGTACACTCTTCCTTTTTCCACCTGCCTAGTGCCCTGGGACATGATCTACATAGACTAATAGGTCCCCATTGCTGGATTTCTGGTTGGGTTGGGCCAATGTGAAGCCCAAGGAGAATATCAGAGGGAGGAAGGGGAAAAAGTCAGGATATCTATTTTTCTGGCTCCCTCTTGCAGAGATATTGATGCACCTGCCTATCATGGGTCAGAATTGCTTCAGGTATCATGCTCTGTGGAAAGTACCTCTGACTGCTTGATGGCTATTGGTCTTGAAAAATTTTATGTGGGTTTCCCAAAGACCAGGATGGATTTTCCCTCCATTAGAGGAATATGGAATTTACTGTTTCCAAATTGTGGGCACCACACGTAGGGATCACTTCGGACGAGCTGTATAGCCTGAAGTTCCTTGGCGGACACAGGTTATGCCTTTACAAAGTGTAAATAGATGTGAAGGTCAGAACTTCTCAGAGACTTTTAATTTTGTTTTTCTTTATATTCTGTTACTTTTTCTACTCTGCTCCCTCAAGACAGTTTCTCTACATTCCCCAGGGTTTTAAGGAATCAGGGCATGGGAACAATTTGTCTTGCAGTTACCATGAAGGTAAAGCCAGGAGGCTTAAAAGCTACACCTATAACAGTTTCCAGTGTGAGTGAGCCCTGGGCCATATCTTCTGAAAAAAAATTCTGCTTTTAAAAACACCTTCCTTCTCCTTTCTTTATCAAGAAGATCTGTAGAAAAGCCCCCTTGGGGGTGGAGTTTAAAAAGCAGAGGACACAGAGCATTCTGGAAGAATGATCTCATTTTGGTAATGATGATTTCTTTAGAAGATCCAGAGATACTTGGTTAAAAGTATTTGGTATAGATAAAAATAGCAAGGAGATAACATCCTCATTTACAAATTAGAAAATGTTAAAAAAAAGTTTTCATTCCATGTGACAAGACAGGCACTCTTACTTATTAGTGTGGAGTGGAACACATTCGGAAGGAATTTGACAACGTGAATACAACCTAGAAGATAATTATACCTTTGGGTCTGCAATTCAACTTCTAGGAAATTATATTAAGTAAAATCTAAAATGGTTAAAAAAAGCACTATGCATAAAGATTGATTTATTCAATAAATATTTATTGAGAGCTACCATATAGCAGATGTCTTTTAAGTGCTGAGACTACAGCAGTGAATTAAGAACAAAGCTGTCCTGTGTACAGGAATGCCTCTTCAAGTCAGGACTGGGGGGTCTTTTGATAAACAAACAAAGAATTAGAAAATAATGTATCATTAAAACTTTATTAACATTGTCCATTTATGGCCAGAATGAAGAACACCATAGCTTATTTTTTAACAATGGTCACAGCAAAACACACTGGACAAAATACAAAAGCAAATGCCTGAGGACTCAAAAAGACACAGCAGACAGACTGGGGTAGGGGGTTTCAAAACTCCCAACATGGACAATGACCAAAAAGGTGGCTGTGAGTTTCCTGCTTTGTTTAGTTTGGTTTTCCTGTTAAGTGTCAGTGACCCAAATATAGCAAATATATAGCAAATGAAGTTGGCAAAACTGCAAGAGAGGTTTGTCACTCAGGACAGAGGATGGGGAAAAAAGTTCCCATGAGAGAGGGAGTGTGGAGAGAAGCCTTATGGTTTTTCTTTTTTTCCCTGTTTTTTTTCCCCTTTCTCCTGGGTCTGCTTGAAGACATGTTCCAGTCTCACTACCATGGAGTTGCATTAGCATCTAAGACTTCAAGAGGAAGATCATCTGGTTGGAAGGAGAAACTGGGAAAAGTGTTTCACAACGAATATGTGGGAGTATCCCAGATGTATTTTTTTCTCTCTTTCTTACCACTTCCTCCCAAAGGCAGGCACTGTAACATAGAACAACACAAGTGATTAACACTGAAGGAACTCTGTTTTTCTGGGCAGGGAAACCAGGAAAGGAGCCCCGCAGAAGAGGAGAATATTGGAAAAATTCTGAGAAGATGACCAAAATCCATGTGAACCACCCCGTACAGGGCACACCCAGATGACACTAGCAAAGGCTTCTAGAACTGAAGTACCATAGAAGCCAAACCCTAGTCCCAATCCAAATCTTGATGGTGCATGTGAGGACCAAGCAGCAATGTCTGTGAGAACTGAGTTTATGTTGGAATTACCACTGACAGAAGGCAGAACTTGCAATCCAAACTCAGTTGGGTTGATTGCTATCAAAACAAACAGAAAATTAATGTTCTTCAGAGAATTTTAGCATGACCCAGAGTTGCATAACATAGTATTTAAATTTTTCAGAAAATGTCACCAATCTTAAGGGAAAAATACAATCAAAAGAGGCCAGCCCTGGAATGACCCAGATATTGGAATTGTCAGATAGACTTTAAAACCACTTTATAACCAGTGTTATAAAGATCACTTCACAACAGTGATCTGGGTGGCAAAGGAAACATTTTTGAAACAGATGTAGATATGGGAATTTTCAGTGGAGAAATAGAAATTATAGAAACAGAACCAAATGTGAATTTTAGGACTGTGAATTGCAATGTCTGAAATATACAAAGTTTCTAGGTTGACTCATCTAAATGGAGATGATAGAGAAAAGAATCAATGAATTTGAAGACAGAGGAACAGAAATGATTTGGTCTGAAGGACAGAAAGTAAAGAGATTGAAAATAAGATGAACAGAGTCTTAGGGACCTTTAGAACAATATGAGAAGGTCAAACATTGTGTCATTGAAATCTCTAAAAGTGAAAAAGGGTGCAATGTTAAAAAATATGATGATATAATGGGTGAAAACTCTCCAAATTTGGTGAAAAACATAAACTTATAAATTCAAGAATTTCTGTAAAATCCAAATAGGTTAAATGCAAAAAAAAAATACCATTCCCATGAGAAAGAATGATGTAAGACCTCTATTGTACATCCTGTACAAAAATTAACTCAAAATGCATCATATACTTAAGTGTAAAAGTTAAAACTATAAGCCTCTCAGAAGAAACCGTGGGTATATTTTGTTGTAATCTTGGATTAGGTAGTAGTTTATTAAATATAATAACAGAAGTATAAGGAACAAAAGAAAAAATAGATAAACTGCATATCATCAACATAAAAACTTTTTGTGCAGAAGACAACATCAAGAAAGAGAAAAAATAACCCACAGACTGGTACACTATATTTCCAAGTTATGCATCTGATAAGACTTGTATCCAGGTACATAAATAACTATTGCAATTCAGTAATAAAAAGACAACTCAATTTTTAAAAATAGGAAAGCAATCTGAATAGATGATTCTGCAAAGAAGATAAAATTTCATCAAGCACATAAAAAGATGCTCAACATCATTAGCCATTAGGAGAATGACAATAAAAAAGTACGATGAGATACCACTTCACACTCACTAGGTTAGCTATAGTCAAAAGGACAGAGGATAACAAGTGTTGGTGAGCATGCGAAGAAATCAGAACTTTCACATGCTGCTGGTGAGAATGTAAAATGGTTCAGCTGCTTTGGAAAACAGTCTTGCAGTTTCTCTTGAGATTAAATATAGAGTTACTGTGTGATCTGGCAATATCACTCTTAGATATATACCTAAGAAAAATGATAACATGTCTACACACACACACACACACACACACACACAATGTACATGAATGTCCACAGTGGCATTACTCATAACAGCCCCAAAGTAGAAATAATCCAAATGTTCAAAGCTTGATGAATAGATAGATAAAGTATGTCCTTATAATGGAATATTACTTGGCAATAAAAATAAACAAATTACTGACACATGCTACAACATAGATAAACCTTGAAAATATTATGCTAAGTGAAAGAAGCTAGACACAAAGGAACACATTTGTATAATTCCATTTATAAGAAACTTCCAGAATAGGCAAATATAAAAGGACAGAAGGTAGATTAGTGGTTGCCTGAGGCTGGAGATGATGGGGAGTGGGAGGTAACAGCTAAGGGAGGTAGGGTTTCTTTTTAGGGCAATGAAAGTGTTCTACAATTTCTGTAATGAAGGTTTCACAACTCTGTGAATATATGAAAGTCCACTGAATTGTAGTAAATGGGGGATTGTATGGTACAAGAATTATATCTCATTTAAGCTTTTAAAAAGGAATCATGTTTCCAGACATATTATCACCAAATTTCTAAAGAAATCAAAGCTCTTTAATGCATTCAGGAAAATATAAACATATTACTATGGGGGAAACAATTTTCATGAATGCAAATTTCTCATCAGAAATCAAAGAAGACAGAAACTGGTGGAGTAATGTATTCAAAGTACTAAAAGAATAAAATTCCTGACCCAGAATGCCATATCCACTGAAATTATCCTTCTGGAATGAAGGCAAAATATAGTCCTTCTTAGATGAACGAAGAGAATTTGTTTCCAGGAGACTTGCTATAAAATGAATCCCATAGGAAGTTATTCAAGGAAAAGGGAAATCATACCAGGGGACAACTGGACCTTCAAGAATTAAGGGGAACATTCGTGGTAAATATCTGGGTAAATATAACAGACTATATTTCTCTTCTTAAGTTCTCTAAAATATGTATAACTATCAAAAACAAGATCATAACATTGGGGAGTTTCAGTGTATACAGATACACTGAATATATATGTCATATGAAAATATATGACATAGAAGAGAGAGGGTAAAGAGTCTCATGATTGTGAAGTTTTGTTTCATTTGAAGTGGTAGAGTATAGTAGATTGTGAAAAGTCTCATATTCATATTATAATACCTAGGGTAAATCAATTAAAATATACAAAGAGATTTATCCTGAAAGCCATGCTAGCATAGTGACCCTGAAGAATGAGGTGATATGATTCCACTGTAACAATCCACTGGGTATCATTTTCATCTGTCTCTTTCCTATGCTATTCTTACTACATGTTGAAATGGTCCTGGTCACAACTCAGTAATCTTATTTCTTGACCAGTAAATGGGCTGAGACCTCTAGTTCAGCAAATACCGGCATAGTCTAGAACTGGACAAAAGTGGAGGTTTCAAGCAAGAAGGATTGGAGACAGTGAAGGGCGGGAGGAAACCCGCTCATAAACCTCCAAATTTTTCAGAGGTTAACTGGGAAAAAAATTCTGTTGCACAGAAGAAAACTTGGTTATCTCAGACTTAGTTCAAGGTGGAGAGGAAAATCTCAAAAAAAAAAAATCTCCCACTGGGAATTTGTAGTCTGTAATTGTATTCAGATAGATCAAGACTTTACATTAGATCTATGGCCTTAGACACTTCAAGCTAAAATTTTAATTTAAAGTAGTTGGTAGTATCCACAGGTGCCATCAGAATCAGAGTCAAACTGAAATAATCTCTGGAGCAATCACTTTAAATATCATCCTGAAGGAAGTCTCCAAGGTAAAGTTTTAAGGAACATGAACTCAGAACTTCAAAGATCATTAAACATACAAGGAAATTAACTACCATGCATATAAGTCAGCAGAAAACAAACAAACAAACAAACAAAAAACTACAGGGTCAGATCTACAAACTCTTCAGATGCTGAACTTATCAGGTACAATACAAAAATATGAGGTTGAGAACCCAAAATAGGGAATTGAAAGTCTGCCTGGGAATACGAGACAGTCAAATAGCACTTGCAAAACATGAAAGATAATAATTGAAGTAAAAAAAAATTCAGGAATGTGCACATCTGTCTTGAGGATGGGCATAGTGACTTAGTTCTGAAGACGAGGGAAAAGAATAGTCACCATAAAGTGGAGAAGCCTGGCAGGCACCAGGTTAAGCATGTGAGGAAGGTTAACACCACCAGAGATGTCCTATGGGTGTTGTGCAGCTCCTGTAAGATGTGATGAGAAGGGTGCCTTACCTGTGTGCTTTCATTCCCCAGCAGCCCATAAATCCAGTCTCATCATGAAAATAACAATCAGACAAAACCAAACTGAAGGACAGTATGCTCAAGTCTGTACAGCATTAAAAGTAGGAAAAGCTGAGAAATTTTTAGGGAAGACTGGGGAAACACAAGGGCTAGATGCAATGAGGTTTCCTGGATTGGATCCTGAAACAGTTTTCATGGAAAACCAGTTGAAATTCAAATACTGTCTGTGTCTTAATTAATAGTTTTGGACTGGTGGCAGGTATTATATTTTGACAAATGTGCCATGGTAATGTAAGATGCTAACAATGAGAGAAACTGAGTAAGAGGTGTGTGTGAACTTTGTGGACTATTTTGGCATGTTTTCTGTAAATTCAAACTTATTATAAAATAAAAATGTTTATTAAAAACAACAGTATCTCAGGAATGTGTTCAACATAAGATTTGGTAATGCTGAAGAACAAACTATAACATGTATTGAAAAACATTCACTTGGAATAAACTTCAGAGGGCAAAGAAATGGAAACTATGAGCTTATAAATGGCATGGAAGACAATGAGAATGTTCTAGTAAATTGATCAGTCTTGAGAGGAAAGAATAGAAAGAATAGACAATGCAAAAGGGGCGGGGTGAGGATATTCCAGAATTTGTGAAAGGCTCCATCTCCCCATTTTAGCTCAATGAATCTGAAGCAGCATACATAGCAGTATGCAATGAAACTGCAGAACCCCAGCTAGAGAGAGGTCTTCTAAGCAGGCAGAGAGAAGACATGCTGCCTTCAAAGGAGCAGGATTACACAGATCAAGGATGTCATAATGCGAGTGCATTATGTTTGGGGCATCCCTTAGACGTCGAAGTTGAGCTGTTTATTTGAGCCAGAGGTCATGGGAGATTAAAGGATGTATATATAAATATGTAAGTAACGGGATAATGGAAGCCAGTATACCATGCAAAAACGTCTTCAAAGTGTCAACAACAGAATTGTATACTCTGAAAACTCTTTACAAATACAGAGGAAACAAGACAGATTCAGAAATAAAAGAAAATTTACTATAATAGCTCCCACTAAAGGCATATATAGAGTATATACTTAGAAAAAAGGAAAATAAGTGAGGTAAAAGAAGAAATGGTAAACAAAAACTTGGAGAGAACCTAACTAAATATTCACTGTATTGAAACAATGCAGTGTATTGTAGTTTTTACAGCTTCAAAATCAAACCACTTCTAAAACTCTTAACAATAATATAATTTGTGGGGGAGCTCAAAGGTGATGATAATGCTGAATTCTTTAAATTGGGAAGAAATTAAGGATACTGCTAGGGTGTAATTACATGTTTTTAAATTTCATGAGTTACATATATATGGTAGAGTTTATAACTAATAAGATACAAAGAATAAAAGATAAAATAAGGGAAAATAGCCAAAACCATGTAAAAAGAGTATCAAGAAAAATAAAGAAAAGAAAGGATGTATGAAACAGGCCATGAGAAAACATAAAATGCCATGTAGATGACAAGATTCACTTAGATAATACCTTCAGGGAAGATTTCTCAAGAAAAAGATGTTCAAGCTGAGATGAGACAGGGACAACAGGAAGGAGCTAGCATTAAGAAAAACATTCCAAGGGAGAGAAAGGGTCTGACACTGAAGCTGCAGTTGGGGCAAAGGGTCTGGACCACTCAGGCAGAGGTTGAAAATGTGGAGAGGGAGCCAGTTCACATAGGGACACTACAGTAGAAGGACTGGCTTTTACTCTAAGTGCATGGAAAACATCGATGGGCTTTAAACAGAAGAGTTAAATGATCTGATTTTGATTTTAAAACTCTGGATGTTTTTTGGAGATGAATTGCATGGGGCATGAGTGGGGAGCCAGGAAGGCTATGGAGGCAGTCCCGGAAGATGTGGTCATGGTAGTACCAGTATGGCGAAGGGAGATGGGGGAGCTGGATGGGGTGCTTTACTTCAAGGAGATAACCAGACAGGACTTTTACTGGGTTGATGGGTGTGGATGAGAGGCGAGGCAGAAATGAATGATAACCTTTGATTATGTGTGTGTTTGTGAGAGAGCCTGTGGAGTGTGTGGAGGGAAGGATGGAGGTAGGAAAAAAAGAGGAGAGGGAGAGTGAGACAGAGACTAAGTAGATGACTTCATTTACTGAAGCAGAAGTGCTTATTTGAACTGGAGGTCATGGGAAGTAGAAAAATGTATATATAAATATGAAAGACAACAGTACAGATGTGGTGTATAAAGCCATGGAACAAAATGGGATTGCCAATGACGGGAGGGCAGGGAGAGAAGAGGTCTCAGGACAACTCTCCGGGATGATAATCATGTAGAAAGGAGGAGATTATGTGAGGAGAGTAGCCTAAGAAACTGCTGTCAGTGGGGTGAGCAGAAATCACGAAAGCATAGGGCTGTGAGGACAAGGAAGGGGTATCTACAGAGGGAAAGAGCCTCAATATGGTTAAACCACTGGGAGATAATTTTCAGCAAGGCCAGAGAGGTGTCCTTTGCCTTTGGCAATGTGGAGATCATTGGAATCCTTCATATGAGGAAGAACTCATTTAGAGGAGAAGAAAACAGTGAGAGGGAAGCTAGACTGGATAAGTAGAAGGTGGTTTGAAATAAATTTGAGATGAACCGGAAGGGGCAGAAGGTACTGCTTATATATTGTGCAAAGGATGGTATCATGGGGGCCCAGAGAAAGACTTGCTTTTTATGTAAAAGGGATTTTACTGTGTCTGCAGGATCCAGAACTCTTGCCTACCTAGGAAGCTTTTGTTTCTCGTGATGTGGCCAAGCAGTCATAAACAGACCTGGTGTTTTGTGGGCTTCTGTTGCTCCCCATTGCTATTGCTATCTGGAGAACATTCTGGCAGCAAAGCTGTGTCTTGGTGGCTTGTGGAGCAGCCTGTGGATTGTAGCAATTGTTCAATCAATGCTTACACTGCTTCTTCTGCTCCATGCTACCGCAGACGGGGATGGATGTAGCACACCCCAGGATACCGCTGGAGAAAAATATGGGCTCACAATTACTTGTATAAAATAAATCCTATTAAAATTTACTTTATAAAACAACCCCTTGAAGGAAGGAGGTTTGTCTTCCCTGGGATTGAAACAGCATCCTGCATGTTAGTGAGACTTCCATAATTATTTCTGTTGATATTTGGTGGCATAGTTTCCCTAGTATAACAACAGCTAACCTTAGTTAAATGTGTTTTGTATGTCAGGCACAATTCTAACTGCCTTATATGCATTATAACCATTTCATCATTTTTATAACCCCATTTTGCAGATGAGGAAACTGAGGCACAGTCAGATTAAAAAAGTTTCCCAAGTTACAGAGGTGGGATTCCAACTTGAGTCTGCTGTTAGATGCTGTACAGTGAATCATTACATGTACTGTCTCAGTTTTGAATTATGCATTTGAAGAAATTTTTTTAATGTTTATTAATTTCTGAGAGAGACAGAGACAGAGTGTGAGCAGGGGAGAGGCAGAGAGAGAGAGAGAGGAAAACACAGAATCTGAAGCAGTGTCCCGTCTCTAAGCTATCAGCACAGAGCCCGATGCAGGGCTTGAACCCATGAACCTGATCCAAATCATGACCTGAGCCAAAGTCAGATGCTTAATTGAGCCACCCAGGTACCCTTTGTATTACACATTTTTAGGAAACTCACTAGGGAAAATAGTAAATGGTCCCCTAATTCCACAATGATTTGGGTTTATTCCACAGCAAGAGAGCTTTTGTATTCTGTGAAAACATGTAAGAGTTAGCTGTTTAGGAAGATATGGGGAAAAAAAAAAGATATGTTTAGGAAGAAAGGAAACCAGTGTGTTCCTCATTCTTCATAGGAACTATTTGGGTGTCTTGTAAACACGTTAATTAAAAACACAAGTGTATGTGACATTATGTGTGTCATTTTTTTTTTTAACTTTTTTTTTTTTAATTTTTTCAACGTTTTTTATTTATTTTTGGGACAGAGAGAGACAGAGCATGAACGGGGGAGGGGCAGAGAGAGAGGGAGACACAGAATCGGAAACAGGCTCCAGGCTCCGAGCCATCAGCCCAGAGCCTGACGCGGGGCTCGAACTCACGGACCGCGAGATCGTGACCTGGCTGAAGTCGGACGCTTAACCGACTGCGCCACCCAGGCGCCCCTATGTGTGTCATTTTTTATCACCTGATGTGGTGCTTACCACACAGGGATATTCAGAAAATTTGTTATTTATGATGATGTGGGCTATTTAAACCAGGGGTTCATGAACATTTTCTGTAAAGGACCATATAGTGAATATTTCAGGCTGTTATCCATACAGTCTGTGTCATAACTACTCACTCTGCTGTAGCTTGAAAACATATTGTCATGGACAATATGCAAATGAATAGGCTGTCAGTGTTCCAATAAAGCTTTATATACAAAATGAGGTTGGAGCCAGATTTGGGCCACAGGCTATATAACCTACTTTTGGCTAATATGGGTAATTACATTCACACACACACACACACACATACACACTCATTATGAATGTATATATGTGTGCATACACACATGTGGATATATGATAGAAATATAGCTAATGTTTTAAAAATGAAAAGTTGCTGCTGATACCTGAAAACCTATTTTGCATACAAACAGCCTTACCCTTTGCCTATGTATCATTCCTTCATCTCTCAGTGTACACTTACTTTTTCAGTCACTTCAAAATGTCAGGGGGCATGACAGCCTGCAGCCTACAGATGGAGGTCACTGTTCTGTTCTCTTCTAAGGGGTTAACTCATTCCTGCTCCCAAATCAGAACGGCCAAAGGACTCTATTTGACCCTGTTTTAGAAGGGTGCTGTTTCTTCCTGTGGAAAGCATGAAGGAGGGTCATAGAGAGAAGGGGCAACCTGAATAGAGACATCCACACTCAGAGATTTTTATTGGGGCTGATGTCCAGCCCATCTGCTGCTAGGAACTAACTATGCCACATTATGGAGACTCAAAGCTAGGTATTGCTGTGGGTCCTATCTCGACCTGACTTGCTTTTCAGATATGAGAGATCCATCAGTGGCACAAAAGAAACACTGATGTTGAAAGCAGAACACACATATCAAGAGGAAGAAGAGCCTCTATTTGATTTATTACTTGATTTGATTATTTGATTTATTTGGCTTGTTTTTAAACTGCTTTAGAAAACCTTTACATACTTACATAAATAAGTGGTTTATTTGCCTCTCAAAATTTGTGAATTTTAGCAAGATTTGCTTGAATTATATTTAACTATGTTATCAGTTTCTTTTTCTTTCCTTCCTCCCTCCCTTCCTTCCTTCCTTCCTTCCTTCCTTCCTTCCTTCCTCCTTCCCTTCCTCCCTCCCTGCTTCTTTCTTTTCCTTCCTTCCTTCCTTCCTTCCTTCCTTCCTTCTTCCCTCCCTCCCTTCCTCCCTCCCTGCTTCTTTCTTTCTTTCTTTCTTTCGTTTTTTTTAAGAACACTATTTGTATGCTTACCTTTTACCCTCCAAAGTTAGCAGCTAGACATAATTGCCAGGATTTAAATCTGGGTATGTCTGAGTGTTTTGACCATGGCCCTGCTGCTGTTGTGGGGTCTCACAGGCAGAACTGAGACAAAGAAGACAGAATATTTCAGGAAGACATTTGATCTGACTCTTCTACTACTACTGCTACTATCACCATGAAGAAGGGGAGCAGGGAAGGAGGAAGAGCACAAAAGGAGGAGGAGGAGAGAAGAAATTAATATTGAAGATATCATTTATTGAGCACTTATTATGCGGAGAAACTGAAATAAGTAGTTTATATAAATAACCTCTAATTCTCACGACAGCCTTGTAGGTAGGATTTGTTGCCAACATTTTATTTTATTTTTTATTTTAAAAATTTTTAATTTTTTTATTTTTAGAGGAGAGAGAGTGTGAACAGAGAAGAGGGGCAGAGGGAGAGACAGAGAATCACAAACAGGTTCCACGCTCAGCCTGGAGCCTGATGCAGGGCTCAACCCCACAACCCTGGGATCATGACCCCAGCCGAAATCAAGAATTGGAAGCTCAACAGACTGAGTCACCCAGCCACCCCTATGACCCACATTTTAAAGAAAAGGAAGCAGAATCAGAGAGGTTAAATCCATTTATAAGGTCTCAGAGCTACCAACTGACAGAGCTGAAATGTGAAACACACATTGACTACACAGATTATGCTTTTACCCCTATCCAAGCCCATTTCCATTGTTTGCTTAGTGCTATTCAACAGCTAAATGAATCCCTTTCTTTCTAAGCATTCAGAGATAGCACAATCATCAGAGATAAGTGGTATTTGTTTTATGGTTCATTCAGCACTAAGATTTCATGAATCTAATAGAGTATTCTAGGATAATCCTAAAGAAATGGTATCTCACAGGACAGCTTTTGATAGATTCTGTCCCCCCCTGACTTCAGAGAGGTGGTTAGTTATCAACAACATCAAATCAGATCAAACCATTTTCCTGGTCAGTGGATGGATTTAGGAGCTGTCCGTTCTGAGGAGGGGTATGAAATGAAGAATTGGAAATGGTGGGAGTAGGTTCACTCCAGACATACAGTATTGCCTATAATAGGTGCACACAGAGCTCTGGCATGTGTCCCCAGAGTCTTACTCTGACTACTGGTATCTTGAAAAATTAGCCTTCTGCAATTTTGTGAAGTATAATTTCATTTAAAAATGATTTTTGGTCTCTACTACACAGCTGTAATCATCAAGACAGCATGGTATTGGCACAAAAACAGACACATAGACCAATGGAATAGAATAGAAACCCCAGAACTAGACCCACAAAAGTATGGCCAACTAATCTTTGACAAAGCAGGAAAGAATATCCAATGGAAAAAAAGACAGTCTCTTTAACAACTGGTGCTGGGAGAACTGGACAGCAACATGCAGAAGATTGAAACTAGACCACTTTCTTACACCATTCACAAAAACAAACCCAAAATGGATAAAGGACCTGAATGTGAGACAGGAAACCATCAAAACCCTAGAAGAGAAAGCAGGAAAAAGCCTCTCTGACCTCAGCCGCAGCAATTTCTTACTTGACACATTCCCAAAGACAAGGGAATTAAAAGCAAAAATGAACTATTGGGACCTCATGAAGATAAAAAGCTTCTGCACAGCAAAGGAAACAACCAACAAAACTATAAGGCAACCAACGGAATGGGAAAAGATATTTGCAAATGACATATAGGACAAAGGGCTAGTATCCAAAATCTATAAAGAGCTCATCAAACTCCATACCCGAAAAACAAATAATACGGTGAAGAAATGGGCAGAAAACATGAATAGACATTTCTCTAAAGAAGACATCCAGATAGCCAAAAGGCACATGGAAAGATGTTCAATGTCGCTCCTCATCAGGGAAATACAAATCAAAACCACACTCAGATATCACCTCACGCCAGTCAGAGTGGCCAAAATGAACAAATCAGGAGACTATAGATGCTGGAGAGGATGTGGAGAAATGAGAATCCTCTTGCACTGTTGGTGGGAATGCAAACTGGTGCAGCCGCTCTGGAAAACAGTGTGGAGGTTCCTCAAAAAATTAAAAATAGACCTACCCTATGACCCAGCAATAGCACTGCTAGGAATTTACCCCAGGGATACAGGAATGCTGATGCATAGGGGCACTTGTACCCCAATGTTTATAGCAGCACTCTCAACAATAGCCAAATTATGGAAAGAACCTAAATGTCCATCAACTGATGAATGGATAAAGAAATTGTGGTTTATATACACAATGGAATACTAGTTGGCGATGAGAAAGAATGAAATATGGCCTTTTGTAGCAATGTGGATGGAACTGGAGAGTGTTATGGTAAGTGAAAGAAGTCATACAGAGAAAGACAGATACCATATATTTTCACTCTTATGTGGATCCTGAGAAACTTAATAGAAGTCCATGGGGGAGGGGAAGAAAAATTAAAAAACAAGAGGTTAGAGAGGGAGAGAACCAAAGCATAAGAGACTCTTAAAAACTGAGAACAAACAGAGGTTTGATGGGGGGGGGGTGGGAGGGAGAGGAGGGTGTGTGATGGGTATTGAGGAGGGCACCTTTTGGGATGAGCACTGGATGTTGTATGGAAACCAATTTGACAATAAATTTCATATTAAAAAAAACAACAACTGTAAAACAAGGAAAAAAATGATTTTTGGGGTGCCTGGGTGGCTCAGTTGGTTAAGTGTTGACTCTTGATTTTAGGTCAGGTCATGAACTCACAGTTTGTGGGTTCAAGCCCTGTATTGGGCTACATGCTGACAGGGCAGAGCCTGCTTGAGATTCTCTCTCTCTCTCTCTCTCTCTCTCTCTGGCTCAACACTGCTGTCCCTTACAAATAAACTAAAAAAAAAAAAAAAAGAAATAAAAAAGATTTTCTATTTTTATTCTGCCCTCCTCAGCACATCTCCCTGTTGTTTGCAAGTGTTAACGCCTTGTCCATGGCCATCTTCTTGGCCTGGCTAACATCTAGATTAGGAGCCCACCCTTGGGGCAGAGGTGATAATCTTGGATGTCATGCAGGCCTAGCCTTTGAGCCACCATCAGTGGGAAGGACAGAATGAAGTTTTCTCCAAGGCCTTCCTAGATCTTTCCTTTGAAATGGTGGTGCCTGAGGGGAGACTCTTCCACCTTCCTAAAAAAGGGGCCCTGTTCTGGGTTCTTCCCAGGGTTCACGAACTGTTCTGTGGGGAGAAGTCTGTGAGCCCCTTCCTCCTTTGGTATAAGCCTGGCTGTTGCTGCTTTTCAGCTCTGGTGTGGGTGTGCGTGGAGTCCTGGAGGGACCTGGTTGACTAGGAGGAATGTGGGAGCAGTGCCCTGAGCCCTATCCCTGACCTAAGTGCTCTCCCTCCAGTTGTGGGACTGTCTGCCAGGGTCAGCCTCTGCTCTGCTGCTGTGTGGCTGTCCTGGATGTCTCCAATAGGCTCCTGTAAGGAAAATACAAAGTCAAACCTTATGGTCAATTTTCTTATTGAATTAGGTCCTCACCACAATCCCATAAAGCTTTACAATGGTTAGGGTTGAATACATGAGAAATCTGTGAAGAGAGATTCAGTGACAGGGCTTGAACTCTGGTCCATGGACACTTAACAAGCCTGTGCTGGTCCACTGTGATGGTGCCTCCCAGCAGGCATTATCAGTCTTTGGATGAGAGAGAGCCATTTAATTGTGGCTATAGTAAATACAAAGAGCAGTGAAATCAGTTGTACATGACTTAGCCTACCAATTCTTTCCTCTCAGGATTATCTGGTGTTCTCCCTTCTAAGAGGCCATGGTTCCCCACTAGCAAAAAGCTGGTGGTGGAGAAGACTCTGCTCTTAAGTTCTACAGCAAGCCTGTCTGTTGCTTGCCATGTAATTTTGGTCACTTGACCTCTTTTTGGCTTTAGCTTCTATTTTTTTTAATGTTTATTTTTTGAGAGAGAGAGGGGGAGAGAATGGGGGAGGGGCAGAGAGAGAGAGAGAGGGAGACTCAGAATCTGAAGCAAGCTCTAGGCTCTGAGCTGTCAGCACAGAGCCTGATGCGGGGCTCAAACTCACAAGCTGTGAGATCATGAGACAGAAGCTTAACTGACTGAGTCACCCAGGCACCCTTTAGTTTCCTTTTTTGTGAGGTTAAGGGCTTGAACTGGAAAAACTTGTGAGGTTATCTCTGGATGTCGTATTTTGTAATTGCATAAGCTTGTGTTGCTACTGACTCAGCAATACTTATCTTAACAGGTACTGAACTATTACCTTTGAATTGTAACTTTGGTGATGGCATTTGTTTAATGCTTTGTGGTTTATGAAACTTTCTTTTCAGGACTCCACTGGTTATTATTACCCGATTTCAGATATACAAGGGTATTTTTTTAATTTCTTCTTTCACCTTATTTTAATATAATTTGTTGTCAAGTTAGCTAACATACAATGTATACAGTGTGCTCTTGGCTCTGGGAGTAGATTCCCATGATCCATCACTTACATACAACATCCAGTGCTGATCCCAACAAGTGCTCTCCTCAATTCCCATCACCCATTTCCGTCCTCCCCCCATCCCCTGCATCAACCCTCAGTTTGTTCTCTACAAATAAAAGTCTCTTATGGTTTGCCTCTCTCTCTGTTGTTTCTCAAATTCCACATGTGAGTGAAACATATGATATCTATCTTTCTCTTACTGACTATTTCACTTAACATATACAAGGAAATACTACTCAGCAATGAGAAAAAATGAAATCTTGCTATTTACAACAATGTGGATGGAACTGGAGGATATTATGCTAATACAATACAAGGTTTTTAAAGCATAAGTAACATGCCTACATTCTCAGAGATGACAGTGGTACAGCCTCTTGGAAACCCAGGCCAACCTGATTCCATGTCTAGGGCTTGACGATGAAATTCCTGGCACCAGCAAAGGACTGAAGTAATTTGAGAGTGAGCAAGACACTTTCCAGAATCTTTAGGTGTTGTAATTGCTTAGTTTGCTCCCCTTTGCCCATTCTGTGCAGAAAAGCATGATCATACCAAGTTTGTGATGGTGTCCTGCTTCAACTATCAAGACAGTGCAGAACAAGCAGGTGGGTGATCTTTCACAGTAGACTTTGTATACTAGTGATATCAACATCAAAACAAAGAGACCCAGGTCCTCGTTGGATGTGAGCCCAGCCACTCTCCCACCAATTTATGGTTCAGACAAGGGAGCTCAGCGGGGCCAATGACTTGTTGAGATCACTGCATTCCAGGGCTGCACATATTTCTCTTCGCTTCCCTGTCAACCTCCCGCCTGATTTACTCCTATTGCTTACTCCACAGTGCACTAATCTGTACTTTCTGAAGCTTCTCTTAATTAGGAAAGCCACTCAAAGAATGGTGAATATCACTGTGTTCAATATAACCCTGTTTATTTTTCCAGGAAATGCTTGGGCTGTTTGTGATATCCTTCCTTTTCTGGTGCCATGGGCAGATTTGTTGAGCTATGTGTCCATGAGACCTGGCTTGCCTGCAGATGTTCATTTCCAATCCAATGGCATAGAGCAACCATGCAATCCCTTCTGGGATGTTGTGTCCTACCGTGTGAGAGACACAAGCAGGAGGCAGATTCACATCCTGTGCCCACTCTTCAGGTGTGACATGTTGGATTAGAGATTCTACTTGCTGGAGTTCCCTGCACATCCTGTAAACTTCTGCTGTAGTGATTTCAGACAAAAGAGGATCTGGATGGCTAGCTGAGGCCATCTATTCCAGGCCAAAGCTTCATAATGCTGTTGTGAGCTTTATGCTCAGTATAATCACAACTGTACCATGAAAAATCCTTTAATGCTACACAGTCAATGACCATCAGAACATGCTGCCTTCATGAGAATTGATTGTTGCTCTCTGATGCAGGCATCCCAGAGGAAACTGGGATGTAGTCCAGTGATTTCTCTGCATCATGCTTCTTCTTCAGTCACCAAGACTACTTCCAGATGGTAAAGTCTGTGCTCTTGAGGAGCTTCTGTGTTTCATTTGTGTCTATCAAGGGATTTGCTTAATATCTTTGTTGTTAAAAGACTCTACCTGCCTATAGCCTCTCTACCCTTCCCTCTCTCTTCTTGTCCCTGTAAATTGAGTACCATTCTGCTGAAGGCTTGCAAAACAAGTAGAAGACAACACTATGTAGCAAATTGCCCAAGGTTAACTACATTTATTCTTGATTTGCTCTTTATTGTTTAGTTCCTATCTATGAATTCCTATATTTGATTTTGTCTCTAAGTGTTTGGTTTATGGAGATACAATCAGACTTCCTTCCTGATCCTGGACTTGATGTGTGATCCTGACTTCAGCATCCTGCCTCCCCTTCCTACTCTTCTCCATTCCTTGGTCAGTAGCTGGTGTCCTCCTGGGAAACTGCTTCACTTCACAGCATGATGATGCTGAATGATCACTTGGCATTGCTCTCTAGGTAAGCCTTTGGAGACTGGGTTTATAACATAATTCTGCAGCTTGTGGGCTGGTCTTATTGTTTTCTTTCTTGTATTCCATTTTTAATGTTATAGAGTAGATATAGCCAAGGTTGGGGGGGGAAGTGAGCTGTACATTTGGATTGGTGGGGGGTTTGCATGCCAACTTTTGCTACAAAAGCCCCAGTAAATGTTGCAATGTGTGCTTTCTAAAACAGAGGAATGTAGATATCCTCTTTCAGGTTTCCCGCTTTCAGGAGCTAGGACTTGATTAGTCAGGACTTTTTTCAGTTGTGAGGAAGAAAAACACAACTCAAATTTGCATGAGCAGAGTGGGTATATGCTGACTCATGTTATCAAGAAGTTCACAGAGAGGCTTAACTTCAGGCATGGCTCAATTCAGGAATACAAGATAATGCTATCTGGCCATATTTCCCACCTTGCTCTATCACTTGGTCCTTCTTTTTTTCTGTGTTGTTTTCATTCTCATTATGCAGCTTGAGTCTTCCAGGTAGTGGGTGAAGATAACTGCTTCTTGCTTCCCCAGATTTATTTTCCCCAATGTTCCCAATTTTGAAATTCTGGCAAAAAATCAATTATTTCTGTGACTGACCCAAAATATTTATTATCTGGAGCTATAACTGTGTTTAAGAAAATGTAGAAGTATAATTTTTCCAGACTGGGGTCAGTAGACCACTGCTCTGATCATGGGGTTGAAACTTATAACCAAAAGGAATAGCATGCTAGGATGGCTACTAATAATAGCAGTCAGTCTCTCAAATGGAACCATGCAAGACGTTTCAACCTATGGTGGGACAAAGAGAAGGGATGCTCCTCATTCCCTCAGGTGAAGGATGCTCACCTGAGACCTTATTCAGTCATTTCTTCTATCGGTAAAACAATGAGTTCATACAGAATTGCAGTTGCCCATGTACTTTGTCTCTGCAGCCCCTAAAATTCCAGAGAGAGCAATTATCTTTTGCTAGCTGTCTGGGTATCCTAGATGGCCATGCTAGCCCTTTTGCTTTAGCCAAAAAAAGGGGCCATGGACAACTTGATCATAATGCCATTAGTCACACTTTCTATGATGCTTATATCATCTGTCAGTATTATCAGCACCTTCA
Source organism: Panthera uncia (assembly GCF_023721935.1). Classification (NCBI taxonomy): domain Eukaryota; kingdom Metazoa; phylum Chordata; class Mammalia; order Carnivora; family Felidae; genus Panthera; species Panthera uncia. The sequence goes on from NW_026057584.1 coordinate 109,706,602, forward strand.
TTAAGAGGGAGAATTGAGAATGATTTTTGTTAATATAAGATATAAGCAAACTTAATTGAAATTAATTTGAAATCTGTGATTTCAAAATGGTTTTGTGTTTAAGGAATTTTCAATCACGCACATTAGCTACTCCAAAGTGAAGCAAAAACATTAGGGCAGTTGGCTCTCAGCAGAAAAAACACAAGCACATTTGCACAGAGTGCCAGGAAACCATTTTCATTTGAAGCTCAACATTGTTTCACAGATGGTCTGTTAGTCTGATGCATTCATTAGAGGTGTGATTTTACACAAGGGTCCCTATTGCACTGTGCCATTGCTTAAGTGGTTTCTTCCCCAGTCCCTTTAAAAAAACACATAAAGATCCTCAAAAATAACCTGCCATAGAGATAGCTCTGGTTTACTTGTGTGAGGGTTTTCACAAAAGGACACATCTTTTTGCTAAGAATAAGATACTTACTGCTTTACATTAAACCATGTATAGATTATTTATTACCTTTGTTAAAAAGCCAATTTACTTCTCAGTGTTAATAATTGAATCTAAAGCTCTGCCATGCATCATCAGTCCATGGCTTCAAGGAAAAACAAGAAATGATATGCAAACTGAGGCTCCAAGGCACCTGCAAGAAAAAGCACACTCATAACTCATATTTTATGCATCTCTCATTTCAGTTAGCAAAATATGTCTATTTCTTCCTTTTCTCTATGTTAATCTCCCACTAATAAACAATCTTGTGGCATCATCCAATAGGGAGAATACATCTTGTAGATGCACCAATTTGCAATAGCTGTCATCTAGAAAACTGAATCACAGAATAAATAACATGGATAGAGTAAGGAGAGAGCTGGGGGCCCTTTAATGGTGAGTCACTTTTATGACACGTGTGTGTGTGTGTGTGTGTGTGTAGTGTTATTTCTTACAAGACATTAACATGGCTAAGAGGGATGTCAGCTGCTGTAAACCATGTAATGGTTTGCTATTTGTCTTTGTTACAAGAGAAACAGAAAGGCTTCTATGCCATTGCATGGGAGAGACCATCCTAATGACTATATTCATATGTTAAAAAAGACCTGAATGTAACTGACAATTTTTGATGGACAATGGTACCATGAAATGTTTGTCTTTCCAACTGTCTTATTTCCAATGACTTGTAACTGAAATATTAAACAGAAATTTAATCTCTGCCTGCTCATGTTATCTTTGAAAGAAAAAAAATAGGGACAATCAGTAGGTGTAGGAGTGGTGATAAAATTATCATTTCTTTGAATCTGGACACATGTTTTATCTGGAAATTACATTCTTGGTGACCTAGTCCATCCAGGTTAGGCTTCTAATCCTCAGGGCAAGCATTTGGAGGACAAATGATGACTATTCCAGAAAGCTTCAAGACCAGTCCATTAACCTGAGAATTAAAGAAAAGCTGTTAAAATCTTGAAAATTCATTTTTAACATCAAGTGGACTGGCGTGGCCTAGAAAGTGCTCTCATCACTTCTTGGCCTTGTGCTTATGGTAGTGAACTAAGGGAGGTAAGGTAGTAGGTGTGGTGGGGCATATGTAGGACCACAAGTCAGACCTGAACTGTGAGAGTTTGCACAGTCTAATTTCTGGCTTCATGTTCCTCCCTTGGATGGATTAGGCTAAAAATATCTTATCCTTCTGGTTCACAGATTGCAGAAGACTTAAGGAAATGATGGTTATCAGAGTGATTTAGAAAGTTAAGGAGACTTGGGGAAGTAGAAATTCACAAGCTAATGAAAATCATGTGCATTAGAGAAAATCATTCAGAGAGCAATAACAAATATCTACCCAGCATGCCCAAGTAGCTGGGCTCCTAAGCATGTACCACCTATGTCCTACCCTTTTCATATCCAGTTCTACTACCAGCATTGTCTGTGGGAAGAAAATTGAGTCAGTCTTTGGAGACGGTGTCACCTTCTAGTTACTTGTCTGCAAAATGAGGCAATAATAACTTATTCTTGTGATATCATAAATATCAAGTAAGATGAGGTGTGCTGAGTGTCTAGCACATAGTAGGCACATATAGATGCTGTATAGGTTAGAATCCGCTAAGCAGAAGAAAACATGAACACATTGGTAGAGGGCCAGGGAAACATTTTTATTATTTCAGCTGTTTCCTCGGAGCTCAGATTTGCATTCTTCATTATTCCCTCCTTCATGTGAAAGGTCTATCTGGAATGTCTCTGTGGGAGATGGATCTTGTGACTCAGCCTCCCCGTAATTCCCCTGGGTTGTCAGATTCTGGTTAGTGGGGATCAGGGTATTATCCAACAGGCTTACCCAAGTCTTTCTGTACAACTGGTTATGATTACAGAGACCACTGAGGCTTTAAAAAGGCGGGGTTGCAGGGGTGCCTGGGTGGCTCAGTTGGTTGATCCTCCGACTTTGGCTTAGGTCATGATTTCCCGGTCTGTGAGTTTGAGTCCCCCATCGGACTCTGTGCGGACAGTTTAGAGCCTGGAGCCTGCTTTGGGTTCTGTGTCTCCTTCTCTCTCTCTGCTCCTCCCCCGCTCAAGCTCTCTCTCTCTCTCTCTCTCTCTCTCTCTCAAATATGAATAAACATAAAAAAGGCGGGGTTGCAGCAAGAAGGAGGCCTTTGCTCCCCCTCCCTTGAAAGGGTGGAGATGCCAGCTAGTCCGAGGAGGTGTATATCCGGCTAAGGTCTGTCAGCCTCTATGTGAGGGAGAACATTCTTAGGGCTGTTTTATTCCCTGAGAACAGTGTGGGTATGAGCAGTCAAGTCCTGGGGTGAAGACTAGACTCCCAGAAATAGAACTGGCCTTCAGAGACTCAGAATCTAATCTCAGAGGAAAAATGCAAAGACGTGGAAATCATGAGGGAGAGAAAATGACAGATCCACAGGACAGATCCAGATCTATCACATGCAAAATAAAAGATCCAGAAGGAGAGGAGGCAATGATTAAAAACATCATAGAGGAAATAATCACTAATCTGAAGAAAAAGTGTTCATTGATTAAAAAGGCAAGGTTCTAGGCAAGATGCATACCTTTCTTGATAAATTTCTGAAGTCTAAGGTTAAAAGGAAGCTCATGAATTCAGACTGCAATAGCAACTTACTAACAAAAGAAAATGGATTTTTTTTTTCTCATCGGCAACAGTGGAAAGTAAAAGGCAGTGGAAAAACCGTATAAATCACTGAAGAAAATAGATAAAAATTCAAATACCCTCCATGTGGTTCTAATACCATTCTTTAGCCAGGCCAGAATAAAGGCCTTTGTAGATGCCCAAAGATCCAAAGAAGAAATAGAAAAGAAATGACCACATATCCAGAAATCAGTAAATAAAGGGAATGCATACCAGTAGCCACACATAACATTATAATCAGATATAAACTTAAAGCCTCAAATGTTTTCATTTTTATTGACTGATAATAAAGGAACCAAGAACACATATTAAAGGCAAAAGCTAATTAGAGAAAAAGTAAAGAGAGGAAATTTATTTTGAAGATAATTAAATGAAAATTTTAAAACAATGGTAAAAAAGACAAATTCTTTTTTTGTTTATTCTTAAAGGCCAATCAAATAGATGACTCTATAAGGTCAATTAAGGGGGAAAAAGTGATTTGTAATAAGAAAAAGCAAAATAAAATCACATATTTAGTAGAACAAAATTATGAGAATACTTTGTGTAACTCTAGGCAAAAATAAAAGAGGAAATAGGTAATTTCCTAAAAAAACATACAGCACCAAAAATTCAAAATAAATAAAAAAATTGAATAAAGCCAGTTACCAATGAAGAGGTTGAAAAGATGGCTGGCGGGATACTGTTAAGCAGAGACTGTATGAAGAGATACTATACAGCTGTTTATCTAATCTGTAAATCATATACAATTCCAGTTTTTTATAGTTATTTATACTACAACACAGTTACTCTCAGTGTAGTCACCAGACCAGCAGAAATGCAAATTCTCAGACCCTCCAGCCCCCCAGAACTACCGAATCAGAAACCCCAGAGATGGGACCCAGCAACCTGTGGTTTAACAAATCTAATAGGTAATTCTGACGCATAGTTAAGACTGAGAACCACTACTATACCAGACCACAGAAAAAGTGTGAAAGCTCCCTATAATAGGTGCATTGTTCTCTCTCTCTCTCTCTCATCTCTCTCTTATCTATCTATCTATCTATCTATCTCTCTATCTATATCATATATCTATCTATCATCTATTCATCTATCTATATATCTATCAATCATTATCAGCATCATCAATATATCTGTCACTTTATCTATGTATCTATATTATCTATGTTTTTATTTTAGGTATGTAAATTGTGCAAGTTCCTAAATTGCTAAAAACATTTTTCTTTTTAAATTTAAAGACAAATGGGTATTGAATTTTGTCAGGTACTTTTCTCAAATCTGTTGAGATAATCATATGATTTTCCTTCTTTATTCTGATAATATAATTTAACTTTACATTAAAAATGTTTTAGGGGCACCCGGGTGGCTCAGTTGGTTAAGTGACTGACTTTGGCTCTGGTAAAGATTTCATGGTTTGTGAATTCCAGCCCCATGTCAGGCTCTGTGCTGACATCTCAGAGCCTGTAGCTTGCTTCAGATTCTGTGTCTCCCTCTCTCTCTGCCCCTTTCCTACTCTCTCTCTCTTATAAATAAATAAATATTAAAAAACTAAAAAAAATATTCTTGGGGCGCCTGGGTGGCTCAGATGGTTAAGGGTCCATCACTTGATTTCTGCTAAGGTCATGATCTGATGGTTTGTGAGATTGAGCCCCATGTCAGGCTCTTCAGTGACAGTATGCAGAGCCTGCTTGGGATTCTCTCTCCCTCTCTCTCTGTCCCTCCCCAGCACATGTTCTCTCTCTCTCTCTTTCTCTCTCTCAAAGTAAATAAACATTAAAAATATTTTATTCTTAAACCTGGTTTAGTGCAATTGTGAAAGGCCATGGAAATCAGCATTCAAAGTGACTCCTTGCAGTACTTCCTGTGAATGAGGCAGTCGTAGTTGGCTGAGCACAAGACTCAACCCACCAAGTTTTGGCACTACTACTCACAATACTACTAGTCAGTTCAGAGTTCCGCACCACTCCAGGACCTATCCAAAATGATGAAACGGAATAATTCCCCTCAAAAAAACGTCCAGGAAATAACCACAGCTAACGAACTGGTCAAAAACGATTTAAACAATATAACAGAAAGTGAATTTAGAATAATAGTCATAAAATTAATTGCTAGGCTTGAAAACAGTATAAAAGCCAGCAGAGAATCTATTGCTACAGAGATCAAGGGACTAAGGAACAGCCAGGAGGAG